>NW_025800516.1:0-810 GCF_021613505.1 Equus quagga | reverse complement strand
TGTGGCATTTCTGATTGGCTGGGCTGTGGCATTTCTGATTGGCTGAGCTGCAGCGTTTCTGATTGGCTGAGCTGTGGAATTTCTGATTGGCTGTGCTGTTGCCAGCTCGGGAGAGAAGTCTCCCGGCAGCAGTAACTAGTTTTACTTCCTGTCCAAGACCCAAGCGTCAGTCTCTTCCTGTTTGGTGTAAGTAAGGATGTGTCGTGGGGCGTGAGAGCTGCCCCTGCAGGCCTGCCCAAGTCCAGTTTAGTTAAGACTTCTTTGTTAATTTGCACAGCTTATTTCACTTGGGGTACCGTCCTCAAGGGATGCTATGGCTGTATAAGCCATTTTGCCTAAGTCTGTTCTGCTGCTGCTGTTTGACTGTGTCTAACACCCACCCTCTCTTTCCTGGGGTGCTTGTTGGTCTTAGATACGTGGTCTTCCTGAAGCTGTTCCTGGAGACGGCAGAGAAGTACTTCATGGTGGGTCACAGGGTCATCTACTACATCTTAACCGACCGGCCGGCGGACGTGCCCCAGATCCCCCTCCAGGAAGGAAGGCGAGTGGTGATCCTCAAGGTCCGAAACTACACGCGCTGGCAGGACGTGAGCTTGCACCGCATGGAGATGATCAGCAACTTCTCCCAGCAGCGCTTCCTCCATGAGGTCGATTACCTCGTGTGCGTGGACGTCGACATGAAGTTCAGCGACCACGTGGGTGTGGAGATCCTGTCGTCTCTCTTTGGCACCCTCCATCCCGGTTTCTATGCCAGCGATCGCCAGCGTTTCACCTATGAACGCCGCCCATTGTCTCAGGCCTACATTCCGG
>NW_025800515.1:2803-3682 GCF_021613505.1 Equus quagga | reverse complement strand
GCCACTGACCCCCCATACAAGGCTGCTGCATAGTAAAAATCACCCTCGTCCTCCGGAATGTAGGCCTGAGACAATGGGCGGCGTTCATAGGTGAAACGCCGGCGATCGCTGGCATAGAAACCGGGATGGAGGGTGCCAAAGAGAGACGACAGGATCTCCACACCCACGTGGTCGCTGAACTTCATGTCGATGTCCGCGGACACAAGGTAATCGACCTCATGGAGGAAGCGCTGCTGGGAGAAGTTGCTGATCATCTCCATGCGGTGCAAGACCACGTCCTGCCAGCGCGTGTAGTTTCGGACCTGGAGGATCACCACTCGCCTTCCTTCCTGGAGGGGGATCTGGGGCACGTCCGCCGGCCGGTCGGTTAAGATGTAGTAGATGACCCTGTGACCCACCATGAAGTACTTCTCTGCCGTCTCCAGGAACAGCTTCAGGAAGACCACGTATCTAAGACCAACAAGCACCCCAGGAAAGAGGGGGTGGGTGTTAGACACAGTCAAACAGCAGCAGCAGAACAGACTTAGGCAAAATGGCTTATACAGCAATAGCATCCCTTGAGGACGGTACCCCAAGTGAAATAAGCTGTGCAAATTAACAAAGAAGTCTTAACTAAACTGGACTTGGGCAGGCCTGCAGGGGCAGCTCTCATGCCCCACGACACATCCTTAATTACACCAAACAGGAAGAATCTGAGGCTTGGGTCTTGGACAGGAAGTAAAACTAGTTACTGCTGCCGGGAGACTTCTCTCCCGAGCTGGCAACACCACAGCCAATCAGAAATGCAACAGCTCAGCCAATCAGAAATGCCACAGCCTAGCCAATCAGAAATGCTGCAACTCAGCCAATCAGAAATGCCACAGCCCAGCCAATCAGAAA
>NW_025800515.1:0-2793 GCF_021613505.1 Equus quagga | reverse complement strand
CAACTCAGCCAATCAGAAATGCCACAGCCCAGCCAATCAGAAATGCCGAAGCCCAGCCAATCAGAAATGCTGCAGCTCAGCCAATGAGAAACTGTTCCTGCCCTCATCTGTTACTTTCCCCAATGGACTTCCCTTTAGAACAGTCCCTCCCTCTCCCCATTTTTCTCTATAAAAGCAGCTCCCTCCTTTGCTTTCTTGCTTTGCCCACGATTGGCCATAGCATGCACCTCCTGAATTGCAATTCTTTTGGGTATTCCTGAATAAACTTGTTTCAAGGATAAAATACCAGGAAAATTTGCTTTTTAAGTTGACAAAGCCAATCACAAAAAGTCAAATACCACATGAGTCCACTTGTGTGAGTTACCTAGAACAGGCAAATTCATAGAGACAGAAAGTAGAATGGTGGCTGCCAGACGCTGGGGAGGAGGAAATGGGAGTTATTGTTTAATGGGTACAGAATTTCAGTTTTGCAAGATCAAAAGAGTTCTGGAGACGGATGGTAGTGATGGTTGCATAACATGAATACTTAGCGCTGCTGAACTGTACATCTGAAAACAGTTGAGATGTGGGGCCAGCCCGGTGGTGTAGTGGTTAGGTTCGTACGCTGTGTTCGTACGCAGTGGCCTGGGGTTCGCCAGTTCAGATCCCAGGCACGGCCCTATGCCTCATCTATCAAGCCATGCTGTGGCAGGCATCCCACATATAAAGTAGAGGAAGATGAGCACAGATGTTAGCGCAGGGCTAATGTTCCTCAAAAAAATAAATAAAATAAAATACAAAATGTTAAGATGGTAAATTTTATGTTGCGTGTATCTTACCACAATTAAAAATCAAAAAATAAAGAGAAAAATCATAATAAAAAGTTATTCAGGGCCCGCCTGGTGGCGCAGTGGTTAAGTGTGCACGTTCTGCTTCGGCAGCCCAGGGTTCGCCGGTTCGGATCCCAGGTGCGGACATGGCACCACTTGGCAAGCCATGCTGTGGTAGGCGTCCCACATATAAAGTAGAGGAAGATAGGCACGGATGTTAGCTCAGGGCCAGTCTTCCTCAGCAAAAAGAGGAGGATTGGCAGCAGTTAGCTCAGGGCTAATCTTCCTCAAAAGAAAAAGAAGAAGATACTGGACTCAGAAGCCTTGCAAACCCTCCAGGTTTTGCCTTTATAAGCCCAGCCACCCCAAGACCCGAGAGGGGCTCACCTATCAACTTACGAGCCTAGTTTGCAAACCTTTGATAAAGCCTCTCTTTCCACATTTTATCTTTGCCTCATAAAGCTGCTCATGGACAGCGACTCTAGTTAACAGTACTGTATTGTATATTTGAAAGTTGCTAAGAGTAGATCTTAAAAGTTCTCATCACAAGAAAAAAAAATCTGTAACTATGGGACATGATAGATATTAACTAAACGTGTTGGGCTAATCATTTCATAATATATACATACGTCAAACCATCATATTATACCCTTTAAACTTATACAATGTTTCATGTCAATTATATCTCAATAAAACTGGGGAGAAAATGAGAGAAAAAAAGAAATAATGTTAATGGTGGACTCTCAGTGGTGGGCATGCACGCATTCACTGTAAAATTCTTGCAACTTTGCTGCACGTTTGAGAAGTTCCCTGATCAAACATTATTGTCATGGCGCCACCTTAGGCAACTTTCAAGGAACGCTTAGCTCCAGCGCAGAATGAAGCATCTATGGAGTAAAACAGCGGGCAGCCCTTCAAAAGAATGAGGAAGGCCCGCACGCGCCAAGGGCAAATGTGTCCAAGACACACAGTGGGAAACTGATGGTAAAATACGAACCAGTTTTCGAAACAATCAAGCAAGACCCCAAAGCCGGAAATGCAACTTGGAAATTCAGAGCCGGCTTTGCCACATAGTATACCTTCTTCGGCTAACTAAGAAGCTAAGCCTCAGCTGGCCTCCCTGGGTAACAGATTGGGGTACCAGGGCACCCACGCATGGGCCCTGCTGGGGTTAAGCTCCTAGCAGAGCGGCTGGCAAGCGTGAGTGGTCCATGTCAGCAGCACATCTCCAAGAGGTTGATACGGCGACCTCTGGAGCAGATGACTCTGAGCGGTGGGGCTGCTATTTTGAGCAGGGTTCTGCCTAGCAGCCCCCTCAGATCCCACCAAGTTCTCCTACACACAAAGTCACTCAGGCCTCTGCATCCCCCCCAACCCCATGAGCCAAACTCTTCATCCTGGAAATGAGAGACCCCGGGTGAGGAGCGCCCCCTACACCACAGGTCGGCTCCCTGGTTTTCCTGGGCAAGCACCCTTTGCCCAGCCCAGCTGCCTGGACCTTACTTACTTTTTGATAGCAAACACCACCACCCCGATGGTGGTGTTTTTGAATTGTGCGTTCAGGATGTCAGAGTCATAGGTCCCGTCCCAGATGATGGGAGCAAACCAGGGAGTCATGAGGAGCACGTCCACCCTCCTGGAGGGGAGGAAGCACAGTGGGTGAGAGCAGGGTGTGGGGATGCGGGCCACCGAGGGAAGGACTCGTCCAAAGTTGCACAGTCTGTGAGCAGCAGAGCTCGGAGAACACAGGACTCCAGACTCCCAATCCAGTGCTCTTTGCACCATAAGCTCAGCACCCGAGACCCGAACCCCCAATTCCTTCACTGCCCTAATTCGGCGCATCTCCAGAGCACCAGGTGTGTGCTGGATCCCATGGGACAGTCCTTCTATGAGGCCTCCCAAGCCCATTTCCAGGGAGGAGCAGAGTCTCAGGGAGGGCGAGAACTAAGCCCTCTCCCAGCACGAGGAGACTTGGCCATCAGAA
>NW_025800514.1:1417-1703 GCF_021613505.1 Equus quagga | reverse complement strand
TCCCCTTGTGGAAACAAGGCAGGACTTTGTGAATTGCAGCTCTAGGGACATCTAGGACACGGCAGAGCAGAAGTTCTACTTCAGCGAGATCAGGACTGGGAAGAAACTGCGTTTCACAGGCCTTTGTAAGATATGTTCCCGGTAGGCTGTAAAACACCAGTGCAGAGCGAGCTGTTTCTTAGCTGCCCAAAGAGCCGGAAGCCAGACACTGTTCTGCCAACTGCCCTTGAGGAGACAAGGCAGGACTTTGTCCCTTGCAGCTCTAGGGCCATGTAGGACACGGCAG
>NW_025800514.1:0-1317 GCF_021613505.1 Equus quagga | reverse complement strand
GCGTTTCACAGGCCTTTGTAAGACATGTTCCCGTAGGCTTGTAGGAGCCCTGAGCAGAGCGAGTTGTTTCATAGCTGCCCAAGAGCTGGAAGCTGGACGCTGTGGCGCCTGTCTGCCCTTGTGGACAAAAGGCAGGACTTTGTCTCTTTCAGCTCTAGGCCCATGAATGACACGGCAGAGCAGAAGTTCTACTTCAGCGAGATCAGGCCTGGGAAGAAACTGCGTTTCACAGGTCTTTGTAAGACATGTTCCCGGTAGGCTGTAAAACACCAGTGCAGAGCGAGCTGTTTCATAGCTGCCTAAACAGCTGGAAGCCGGACGCTGTGGGGACGGTCTGCCCTTGAGGACACACGGCAGGACCTTGTCCCTTGCAGCTCTAGGGACATCTAGGACACGTCAGATCAGAAGTCCTACTTCAGGGAGAGCAGGCCTGGGAAGAAACTGCATTTCACAGGCCTTTGTAAGACATGTTCCCGGTAGGCTGTAAAACACCAGTGCGGAGCGAGTTGTTTCTTAGCTGCCCAAAGAGCTGGAAGCCGGACACTGTGCTGACCACTGCCCTTGAGGAGAGAAGGCAGGACTTTGTCCCTGTCAGCTCTAGGGCCATGTAGGACACGGCAGAGCAGAAGTTCTACTTCAGCGAGATCAGGCCTGGGAAGAAACTGCGTTTCACAGTCCTTTGTATGACATGTTCCCGTAGGCTTGTAAGAGCCCTGAGCAGAGCGAGTTGTTTCATAGCTGCCCAAAGAGCTGGAAGCCGGACGCTGTGGGGCCTCTCTGCCCTTGAGGACACAAGGCTGGACTTTGTCCCTTTGAGCTCTAGGCCCATGTAGGACACGGCAAGCAGAAGTTCTACTTCAGCGAGATCAGGCCTGGGAAGAAACTGCGTTTCACAGGCCTTCGTAAGGCATGTTTCCTGTAGGCTTGTAAGAGACCTGAGCAGAGCGACTTGTTTCATAGCTGCCCAAAGAGCTGGAAGCCAGACGCTGTGGGACCCCTCTGCCCTTGAGGACACAAGGCAGGAACTTGTCCCTTGCAGCTCTGGGGACATCTAGGACACGGCACAGCAGAAGTTCTAATTCAGCGAGATCAGGCCTGGGAAGAAACTGCGTTTCACAGGCCTTTGTAAGACATGTTCCCAGTAGGCTTGTAGGAGCACTGTGCAGAGCGAGTTGTTTCTTAGCTGCCCAAAGAGCTGGAAGCCGGACACTGTGCTGACCACTGCCCTTGAGGAGAGAAGGCAGGACTTTGTCCCTGTCAGCTCTAGGGCCATGTAGGACACGGCAGAGCAGAAGTTCTACTTCAGCGAGATCAGGC
>NW_025800513.1:844-1172 GCF_021613505.1 Equus quagga | reverse complement strand
ATAGACATAGATAGGTAAATAGATATGATAGATGATAGATACATAAACAGATATATAGATATAGATGATAGATGTAGATGATTGATAGATATAGACATAGATAGGTAAATAGATATGATAGATGATAGATACATAAATAGATATATAGATATAGATGATAGATACATAAATAGATATATAGATATAGATGATTGATAGATATATAAACAGATATATAGATATAGATGATAGACATAGATGATAGATGTAGATGACTGATAGATATAGATGACAGATAGATAATAGACATAGATAGGTAAATAGATATGATAGATGATAGATACATAAA
>NW_025800513.1:0-834 GCF_021613505.1 Equus quagga | reverse complement strand
TAGATGATAGATGTAGATGATAGATGTAGATGATTGATAGATATAGATGACTGATAAGAGACATAGATAGGTAAATAGATATGATAGATGATAGATATATAAATAGATATATAGATATAGATGATAGATATAGATGATAGATGTAGATGATTGATAGATATAGATGACAGATAGATAATGGACATAGATAGGTAAATAGATATGATAGATGATAGATATATAAATAGATATATAGATATAGATGATAGATGTAGATGATAGATGTAGATGATTGATAGATATAAATGACAGATAATAGACATAGATAGGTAAATAGATATGATAGATGATAGATATATAAATAGATATATAGATATAGATGATAGATATAGATGATAGATGTAGATGATTGATAGATATAGATGACAGATAATAGACATAGATAGGTAAATAGATATGATAGATGATAGATACATAAATAGATATATAGATATAGATGATAGATGTAGATGATAGATGTAGATGATTGATAGATATAGACATAGATAGGTAAATAGATATGATAGATGATAGAGGCAATAGATAGAAGACAGATATCAATAGATGAGTCAGATAGACATGATAGAGAGAAGATATTTTAAATGGAAATTTGCAGAATTAAATTACTAATATGGACACACATGATTATTTTCATTACACATCATTGAATATGACATTTCCCAGTTACCCTGGAAATGCGATAAAGTGTGGATACTTTTGTCCTTATTTTCATTCTGGCGGGAAACTCGAATTCACTAGGGAGCAGTAAGCTGTATTCCTTTACCTTCTTTGATGCTTTGTTCATTTAACACGAAG
>NW_025800512.1:441-1152 GCF_021613505.1 Equus quagga | reverse complement strand
AGATCAGGTCTGGGAAGCAACTGCGTATCCCAGGCCTTTGTAAGAGATGTTCCCGGTAGGCTGTAAGAGCACTGTGGGGAGCGAGTTGTTTCTTAGCTTCCCAGAGAGCTGGAAGCCAGACCCTTTGGGGCCTGTCTCCCCTTGAGGTACCAAGGCAGGACTTTGTGCCTTGCAGCTGTGGGCAATGTAGGACAGGGAAGAGCAGAAGTTCTACTTGAGCGAGAGCAGTGCTAGGCAGCAAGTGTGTTTCACAGGCGTTTGTAATAGATGTTGCTGGTTGGCTGCAAGAGCATTGTGGAGAGCGAGCTGTTTCTTAGCTTCCCAGAGAGCTGGAAGCCAGACGCCCTGGGGCCTGTCTCCTCTTGAGGAACCAAGGCAGGGCTTTGTGCCTTGCAGCTCTAGGGCAGTGTAGGACACGGCAGAGCAGAAGTTCTACTTCATCAAGATCAGGGATGGGAAACAACTGCATTTCCCAGGCCTTTGTAAGAGTTGTTGCCTGGAGGTTGTAAGAGAACTGTGGAGAGCGAGTTGTTTCATAGCTTCCCAGAGATCTGGAAGCCTGACGCTTTGGGGCCTGTCTCTTCTTGAGGAACCAAGGCAGGTCTTTGTGCCTTGCAGCTCTAAGGCAAGGAAGGAGATGGCAGAGCAGAAGTTCTACTTCAGAAAGATCAGGGCTGGGAAGCAACTGCGTTTCCCAGGCCCTTGTAATAG
>NW_025800512.1:0-341 GCF_021613505.1 Equus quagga | reverse complement strand
TCTAGGGCAATGTGGGACACGGCAGAGCGGTAGTTCTACTTGAGCGAGATCAGGGCTGGGCAGCAAATGCGTTTCCCAGGCTTTTGTCCGAGATGTTGTCAGTAGGCTGTCAGAGCACTGTGGACAGCGACTTGTTTCCTAGCTTCCCAGAGAGCTGGAAGGCAGACACTTTGGGGCCTGTCTCCCATTCAGGATCCAAGGCAGGGATTTGTGCCTTGTAGCTCTAGGGCAATGTAGGACACGGATTAGCAGAAGTTCTACTTGAGCGAGACCAGGGCTGGGCAGCAACTGCGTTTCACATGCCTTTGTAAGAGATGTTGCCGGTAGGCTGTAAGAGCACT
>NW_025800511.1:695-1620 GCF_021613505.1 Equus quagga | reverse complement strand
AGGGTGGATTTCTCAGTGTTGCTTTTTCCCCAGGTCTCCACGCCCTTGTGTGTTTCTTTTGCTTAACGATTGCCACCTGATCTAGCCCCTGTTGCCCATCTTCGTCAGTTTCAGAGGGTAGATTTCTCAGTGTTGCTTTTTCCCCAGGTCTCCAAGCCCTTGTGTGTTTCTTTTGCTTAACGATTGCCACCTGAGGTAGCCTCTGTTGCCCATCGTCGTCAGTTTGAGAGGGTACATTTCTCAGTGCTGCTTTTTAGCGAGCTCTCCACGCCCTTGTGTCTTTTTTTTCCTGCTTAAAGGTTGCCACCTGAGCTAGCCTCTGTTGCCCATATTCATCAGTTTCAGAGGGTAGATTTCTCCGTGTTGCTTTTTCCCCAGGTCTCCAACGCACTTCCTTTTATTTTTCCTTAAAAATTGCCACCTGAGCTAGCCTGTGTTGCCCATCTTCGTCGGTTTCAGAGGGTAGATTTCTCACTGTTTCTTTTTTGCCAGGTCTGCACCCCCTTGTGTTTTGTTTTTGCTTACACATTCCCACCTGGGCTAGCCTACGTAGCCCATCTTCTTCAGTTTCAGAGGGTACATTTCTCAGTGTTGCATTCTACCCAGGTCTTCACGCTCCAGTGTTCTTTTGTTGGTGTTGTTTTTTTTTTTTTTTTGCTTAATTATTGCCACCTGACCTAGCCTGTCTTGTCCATCTTCGTCCGTTTTAGAGGGTAGATTTCTCAGTGCTTCTTTCTCCCCAGGTATCCACGCCCTTGTGTGTTTCTCTTCTTTTTGCCTAATGATTTCCACCGGAATTAGCCTCTGTTGCCCATCTTCGTCAGTTTCAGAGGGTGGATTTCTCCGTGTTGCTTTTTCCCCAGGTCTCCAAGCCCTTGTGTGTTTCTTTTGCTTAACGATTGCCACCTGAGGTAGCCTCTGTTGC
>NW_025800511.1:0-595 GCF_021613505.1 Equus quagga | reverse complement strand
TTGCTTAAAGTTTGCCACCTGCAGCCAGGCTCTCTTGCCCGTCTTCCTCAGTTTCAGAGGGTAGGTATTTCAGGGTTGCTTTTCCCCCAGGTCTCCACGCCTTTGTGTTTTGTTTTTGCTTAATGATTGCCACCTGAGGTAGCCTCGGTTGCCCATCTTCGTCACTTTCAGAGGGTGGATTTCTCCGTGTTGCTTTTTCCACAGGTCTCCACGCCCCTGTTTGTTTCTTTTGCTTAAAGTTTGCCAACTGAAGCCAACCGCTCTTGCCCGTCTTCGTCAGTTTCAGAGGGTAGATATTTCAGGGTTGCTTTTTCCCCAGGTCTCAACGCCTTTGTGTTTTTTTTTGCTTAACGTTTGCCACCTGAGGTAGCCTCGGTTGCCCATCTTCGTCAGTTTCAGAGGGTGGATTTCTCCGTGTTGCTTTTTCCCCAGGTCTCCACGCCCTTGTGTGTTACTTTTGCTTATTGATTGCCACCTGAGGTAGCCTCGGTTGCCCATCTTTGTCAGTTTCAGAGGGTGGATTTCTCCGTTTTGCTTTTTCTCCAGGACTCCACGCCCTTGTGTGTTTCTTTTGCTTAAAGATTGCCACCTGAGG
>NW_025800510.1:968-1499 GCF_021613505.1 Equus quagga | reverse complement strand
TATATACAGAACCAATAGGATGTGCGTATATACAGAACCAAGAGAAAGTGCGTATGTACAGAACCAAGAGATCGTGCATATGTACAGACCAAGTAGGATGAGAGTATATACAGAACCAATAGGATGTGCGTATATAGAAGAACCAATAGAATGTGAGTATAAATAGAACCAATAGGATGTGTGTATATACAGGACCAATAGAATGTGCGTATATACATGACCAATAGGATGAGTGTATATACAGAACAAACAGAATGTTCATACACACAGAACCAATAGGATGGGTGCATATACATAACCAATAGAATGTGGGTATAAATAGAACCAATAGGATGTGCAAATATACAGAACCAATAGGATGAGAGTATATACAGAACCAATAGGATGTGAGCATATATTTATAACCAATAGAATGTCTGTATGTACAGAACCATTAGGATGAGAGTATATAGAGAACCAATAGGATGACTGTATATACAGAAGCACTAGAACGTGTGTATATACAGAACCAATAGGACAAGTGTATATACA
>NW_025800510.1:0-868 GCF_021613505.1 Equus quagga | reverse complement strand
TATACAGAACCATTAGGATGAGAGTATATAGAGAACCAATAGGATGACTGTATATACAGAAGCACTAGAACGTGTGTATATACAGAACCAATAGGACAAGTGTATATACAGAACCAATAGAATGCGTGTATATACAGAACCAATAGGACAAGTGTATATACAGAACCAATAGAATGTGTGTCTAAAGAGAACCAATAGAATGTGCGTATATACAGAACCAATAGAATGTGCCTATAAATAGAACCAATAGGATGAGAGTATATACAGAACCAGTAGGATGAGAGTATATACAGAACAAAGAGAACGTGTGCATATACAGAACTAATAGGATGTGCGCATGTACAGAACCAATATGATGTACGTATATATAGATCCAATAGTATGATAGTATATGCGGAAACAATACCATGAGAGTATATACAGAACCAAGAGAATCTGCGTATATACAGAACCAATATAATATGCATACATACAGAAGCAAGAGAACGTGCATATATACAGAACCAATAGGATGAGAGTATATTGAGAACCAATAGGATGAGAGTATAAACAGAACCAATAGGATGAGAGTATATACAGAACCAATGGAATGTGCGTATATAGAGAACCAACAGGATGAGAGTATATACAGAACCAATAGAATGTGCGTATATACAGAACAAATGGAATGTGCGTATATAGAGAACCAATAGGATGAGAGTATATACAGAACCAATAGGATGAGAGTATATACAGAACCAATAGAATGTGCGTATATACAGAACCAATGGAATGTGCGTATATAGAGAACCAATAGGATGAGAGTATATACAGAACCAATGGAATGTGCGTATATAGAGAACCAATAGGATGAGAGTACATACAGAAG
>NW_025800509.1:316-1495 GCF_021613505.1 Equus quagga | reverse complement strand
ACAAGCTAGGTCAGGTGGCAAACATTAAGCAAAAAATGGAGAAACACACAAGGGCGAGGACACCTGGGGAAAAAGCAACACTGAGAAATCCACCCTCTGAAACTGAGAAACATGGGCAACCGAGGCTACCTCAGGTGGCAATCTTTAAACAAAAGAAACACACAAGGGCGTGGAGACCTGTGGAAAAAGCAACACGGAGACATCTGCCCTCTGAAACTGACGAAGATGGGCAACAGGGGCTAGCTCAGGTGGCAATCTTTAAGCAGAAAACACACACACACACACACAAGCGCGTAGAGACCTGGGGAAAAAGCAAAGCTGAGGAATCTACCCTCTAAAACTGACGATGATGGACAAGACAGGCTAGGTCAGGTGGCAATTACTAAACCAAAAATAAAAAGCAACAACAACAACAACAAAAGAACACTGGGGCATGAAGACCTGGGTAGAAAGCAACACTGAGAAATGTACCCTCTGAATCTGAAGAAGATGGGCTACGTAGGCTAGCCCAGGTGGGAATGTGTAAGCAAAAACAAAACACAAGGGCGTGCAGACCTGGCAAAAAAGCAACAGTGAGAAATCTACCCTCTGAAACGGACGAAGATGGGCAACAGGGGCTAGCTCAGGTGGCAATCCTTAAGCAAAAGAAACACACAAGGGCGTGGAGACCTGGGGAAAAAGCAACACTGAGAAATCCACCCTCTGAAACGGACGACGATGGGCAACAGAGGCTACCTCAGGTGGCAATCGTTAAGCAAAAGAAACACACAGGCCCGTGGAGACCTGTGGAAAGGCTACACTGAGAAATCTACCCTCTGAAACTGACGAACATGGGCCACAGAGGCTAGCTCAGGTGGCAAACTTTAAGCAGAAAAAAATATACGCAAGTGCGTGGAGAGCTCGCGAAAAGGCAACACTGAGAAATCCACAGTCTGAAACTGAGGAAGATGGGCAACAGCGGTTACCTCAGGTGGCAATCCTTAAGCAGTAACACACACACACACAAACACACACACACACAAAAGCGCGTAGAGACTTGGGGAAAAAGCAACACTGAGAAATCCACCCTCTGAAACTGAGGAACATGGGCAACAGAGGCTAGGTCAGGTGGCAATCGTTAAGCAAAAGAAATACACAGGGGCGTGGAGACCTGGGGAAAAGCAACACTGAGAAATCCAC
>NW_025800509.1:0-216 GCF_021613505.1 Equus quagga | reverse complement strand
CTGAAACTGACGAACATGGGCAACAGAGGCTAGCTCAGGTGGCAATCGTTAAGCAAAAGAAACACACAAGGGCGTGGAGACCTGGGGAGAAAGCAACACGGAGAAATCCACCCTCTGAAACTGAGGTAGATGGGCAACAGAGGCTAGCTCAGGTGGCAATCTTTAAGCAAAAAAAAAACAAAAAACAAAAAACAAACAAAACCCACAATGGAGTGG
>NW_025800508.1:1333-2074 GCF_021613505.1 Equus quagga | reverse complement strand
GACACACCGGAAGCACCTGCTGAGCACACCGGAGACACTTGCTCGACGCGCCGGAACCTCCTGCCGGACACACCGGAAGCAACTGCCGCGCACCCCGGAGCCACCTGCTCGACTCGCCAGCACCACCTGCTGGACACACCGGAGGCACCTGCCGAGTACGCCTGAGCCACCTGCTCGACTCTCCGGAACCACCTGCCGGACACACCGGAAGCACCTGCCGGCCATGCCAGAACCACTTGCCGGACACTCCGCACTCACCTGCCGGGCATGCCGGAACCACCTCTCAAACCTGCAAGAACCACGTGCCAGAGATGCTGGAAGCACCTGCCGAGCTCACCTTAACCACCTTCTCGACTCGCCGGGACCACCTGCCGGTCACGGCAAAATCACCTGCCGGCTACGCCAGAACCACTTGAGGACAGTCCGGAATCACCTGTCGGGCATGGCGGAACCACCTCTCAGACGTGCCAGAAACACGTGCCGGACACGCCAGATCCACCTAACGGACAGACCGGAACCACCTTCCGGACACACCGGAAGCACCTGCCGCGCACGCCGGAGACACCTGCTCGACTCGCCGGAACCAACTGCCGGACACACCGGAAGCACGTGCCGAGCATGCCGGAGACACCTGATCGACTCGCCGAAACCACCTGCCGGACACACCGGAAGCACCTGCCGAGCACGCCGGAGTCACCTACTCGACTCGCCGGAACCACCTGCTGGACACACCGGGCGCAC
>NW_025800508.1:0-1233 GCF_021613505.1 Equus quagga | reverse complement strand
CACACCGGGCGCACCTGCCGGCTATGCCAGAACCACTTGCCGGACACTCCACACTCACCTGCCGGGCATGCCGGAACCACCTCTCAAACCTGCAAGAACCACGTGCCGGAGATGCTGGAAGCACCTGCCGAGCTCACCTTAACCACCTTCTCGACTCGCCGGGACCACCTGCCGGTCACGGCAAAATCACCTGCCGGCTACGCCAGAACCACTTGAGGACACTCCGGAATCACCTGTCGGGCATGGCGGAACCACCTCTCAGACGTGCCAGAAACACGTGCCGGACACGCCAGATCGACATAACGGACAGACCGGAACCACCTGCCGTACACACCGGAAGCACCTGCCGAGCACGCCGGAGCCACCTGCTCGACTCGCCGGAACCACCTGCCGGAAACACCGGAAGGACCTGCCAAGCACCCTGGAGCCACCTGCTCGACTCGCCAGAACCACCTGCAGGACACACCGGAAGCACCTGCTGGCAATGCCAGAACCACTTGCCGGACACTCCATACTCACCTGCCGGGCATGCTGAAACCAACTCTCAAACCTGCAAGGACCACGTGCCGTAGATGCCGGAAGCACCTGCCGAGCTCACCTTAACCACCTTCTCGACTCGCCGGGACCACCTGCCGGTCATGGCAAAATCACCTGCCGGCTACGCCAGAACCACTTGCTAGACACTCCGGAATCACCTGTCGGGCATGGCGGAACCACCTCTCAGACGTGGGAGAAACACGTGCCGGAGACGCCGGAAGCACCTGTCGAGCACGTCAGAACAACCTGCTCAACTCATCGGAACCACCTGCCGGACACGCCAAAATCACCTGCAGGCTACGCCAGAACCACTTGGCAGATATTTCGGAGTCACATGTTGGGCATGCCGGACCCACCACTCAGACGTGCCAGAAACACGTGCCGGACACGCCGGATCCACCTAACGGACAGACCGTAACCACCTTCCGGACACACCGGAAGCACCTGCCGAGCACACCGGAGCCACCTGTTCGACTCACCGGAACCACCTGCCGGACACGCCAAAATCACCTGCCGGCTACGCCAGAACCACTTGGTGGACACTCCGGAATCACCTGCCAGGCATGCTGGAACCAGATCTCTGATGTGCCATAACCACGTCCCGGGGACTCCGGAAGCACCTGCCGAGCTCACCTTAACCACCTTCTCGACTCGCCGGAACCACCTGCTGGACACGCCAAAATCACCTGCCGGCTA
>NW_025800507.1:1074-6019 GCF_021613505.1 Equus quagga | reverse complement strand
TGTAAATATTTTTTCCCAATTAGTGAGCTGTTTTTTTGTTTCAATTCGGTTTTCCCTTGCCTTGAAGAAGCTCTTTAGTCTGATGAAGTCCCATTTGTTTATTCTTTCTATTGTTTCCCTCAACTGAGGAGTTACAGTGTCCGAAAAGATTCTTTTGAAACTGATGTCAAAGAGTGTACTGCCTATATTCTCTTCCAAAAGACTTATTGTCTCAGGCCTAATATTTAGGTCTTTGATCCATTTTGAGTTTATTTTGGTGTGTGGTGAAAAAGAATGGTCGATTTTCAATCTTTTGCATGTGGCTGTCCAGTTATCCCAGCACCATTTGTTGAAGAGACTTTCTTTTCTCCATTGTAGGCCCTCTGCTCCTTTGTCGAAGATTAGCTGTCCATAGATGTGTGGTTTTATCTCTGGGCTTTCAATTCTGTTCCATTGATCTGTGGACCTGTTTTTGTACCAGTACCATGCTGTTTTGATCACTGTAGCTTTGTAGTATGTTTTGAAATCAGGGATTGTGATTCCGCCGGCTTTGTTTTTCTTGCTCAAGATTGCTTTAGCAATTCGTGGTCTTTTGTTCCCCCATATGAATTTTAGGATTGTTTGTTCAATTTCTGTGAAGAATGTTCTTGGGATTCTGATTGGGATAGCATTGAATCTGTATATTGCTTTAGGTAGTATGGACATTTTAACTATGTTTATTCTTCCAATCCATGTGCAAGGAATGTCTTTCCATCTCTTTATGTCATCGTCAATTTCTTTCAAGAAAGTCTTGTAGTTTTCATTGTATAGATCCTTCGCTTCCTTGGTTAAGTTTATCCCAAGGTATTTTATTCTTTTCGTTGCGATTGTGAATGGGATAGAGTTCTTGAGTTCTTTTTCTGTTAGTTTATTGTTAGTGTATAGAAATGCTACTGATTTATGCACGTTAATTTTATACCCTGCTACTTTGCTGTAGTTGTTGATTATTTCTAATAGTTTTTCTGTGGATTCTTTGGGGTTTTCTATGTATAAGATCATGTCATCTGCAAACAACGCGAGTTTTACTTCTTCGTTACCTATTTGGATTCCTTTTATTTTTTTTTCCTGCCGAATTGCTCTGGCCAGCACCTCCAGTACTATGTTGAATAGGAGTGGTGAAAGTGGGCACCCTTGTCTTGTTCCTGTCCTCAGAGGGATGGCTTTCAGCTTTTCTCCATTGAGTATGATGTTGGCTGTGGGTCTATCATATATGGCCTTTATTATGTTGAGGTACTTTCCTTCTATACCCATTTTACTGAGGGTTTTTATCATAAATGGGTGTTGGATCTTGTCGAATGCTTTCTCTGCGTCTATTGAGATGATCATGTGGTTTTTGTTTTTCATTTTGTTGATGTAGTGTATCACGTTGATTGACTTGCGGATGTTGAACCATCCCTGTGTCCCTGGTATAAATCCCACTTGATCATGGTGTATAATCTTTTTGATGTATTGCTGTAATCGGTTTGCCAAAATTTTGTTGAGGATTTTTGCATCTATGTTCATCAGTGATATCGGCCTGTAGTTCTCCTTCTTTGTGTTGTCCTTGTCAGGTTTGGGAATCAGAGTGATGTTGGCTTCATAGAATGTGTTAGGGAGTTCTCCAACTTTCTCAATTTTCTGGAACAGTTTGAGGAGAATAGGTATTAAGTCTTCTTTGAATGTTTGGTAGAATTCTCCAGAGAAGCCGTCTGGTCCTGGACTCTTGTTTTTGGGGAGGTTTTTGATTACCGTTTCTATTTCCTTACTTGTGATTGGTCTATTCAGATTCTCCATTTCTTCCTGATTCAGTTTGGGGAGATTGTAGGAGTCTAGGAATTTGTCCATTTCTTCCAAGTTGTTCAATTTGTTGGCATATAGTTTTTCATAGTATTCTCTTATGATCTCTTGTATTTCATTGGTATCTGTTGTGATTTCTCCTCTGTCATTCCTGATTTTATTAATTTGCGCTTTCTCTCTTCTTTTCTTGGTGAGTCTGGCTAGGGGTTTGTCAATTTTGTTAATTCTTTCGAAGAACCAACTCTTTGTTTCATTGATCCTTTCTATTGTCTTTTTTGTTTCAATATCGTTTATTTCTGCTCTTATTTTTATTATTTCCCTCCTTCTACTGACTCTGGGCTTTGTTTGTTCTTCTTTTTCTAGTTCCGTTAGGTGTTGTTTGAGGTTGCTTACGTGAGCTTTTTCTTGTTTAGTGAGGTGAGCCTGTATTGCGATGAATTTCCCTCTTAGGACTGCTTTTGCTGCATCCCAAATGATTTGGTATGTCGTGTTCTCATTTTCATTTGTCTCCAGATAATATTTGATTTCTTCTTTAATTTCTTCAATGATCCATTGTTTGTTGAGAAGCGTGTTGTTTAGTCTCCACATTTTTGCACCTTTCTCTGCTTTTTTCTTGTAGTTGATTTCTAGTTTAATAGCGTTATGATCAGAAAAGATGCTTGATATTATTTCAACTCTCTTGTATTTATTGATGTTTGCTTTGGTTCCCAAAATATGGTCAATCCTTGAGAATGTTCCATGTGCACTTGAGAAGAATGTGTAACCTGCTGTTTTTGGATGAAGTGTTCTATATATATCTATTAAGTCCATCTGGTCTAATTTTTCATTTAATTCTATTATTTCCTTGTTGATTTTCTGTCTGGATGTTCTGTCCATTGGTGTTAATGGTGTGTTGAGGTCCCCTACTATTATTGTATTGTTGTTGATGTCTTCTTTTAGTTCTATTAAGAGTTGCTTTACAAATTTTGGTGCTCCTGTGTTGGGTGCGTATATATTTATAAGTGTTATGACTTCTTGGTGGAGAGTCCCTTTTATCATTATATACTGTCCCTCTTTATCTTTCTTTATCTGTTTTGCTTTGAAATCTACCTTGTCTGATATTAGTATAGCGACACCTGCTTTCTTTTGTTCATTATTAGCTTGGAGTATTGTTCTCCATCCCTTCACTCTGAGTCTGTGTTTGTCTTTGGGGCTGAGGTGTGTTTCCTGGAGGCAGCATATTGTTGGATCTTGTTCTTTGATCCATCCTGCTACTCTGTGTCTTTTGATTGGGGAGTTCAATCCATTTACATTTAGAGTGATTATTGAGACGTGGGGGCCTACCACTCCCATTTTGTGTCTTGTTTTCCGGTTTTCTTCAGTTTCCTTCGTTTCTCGTCCCATGGTTTAATCTGTTCTGATGTAGAGCTGCTACTCTCTGCTGTTGTCCTTCTACTTATCTCCTCTGCTCTTGGTTTTGTAGCCCCTTTCCTTTTTTGGATTTTTCAGGAATGAGGGTTTTCCTGAGGATTTCCTGAAGAGGAGGTTTTGTGGCAATGAACTCCCTTAATTTTTGTTTATCTGGGAAAGTTTTTATTTCTCCATCGTATTTGAAGGATATTTTCGCTGGGTAGAGAATTCTCGGCTGTAGATTTTTGTCCTTCAGATTTTTGAATATATCATTCCACTCTCTTCTAGCCTGTAAAGTTTCTGCTGAGAAATCTGCTGATAGCCTGATGGGGGTTCCTTTGTAGGTTAGTTTCTTTTGCCTGGCTGTCCTTAATATTTTCTCCTTGTCGTTGACTTTTGCTAGCTTCACTACTATATGCCGTGGAGCTGGTCTTCTTGCATTGATAAAGTTTGGAGATCTATTGGCTTCTGTCACCTGAAGATCCATCTCCCTCACCAGATTTGGGAAGTTCTCAGCCATTATTTCTTTGAATAGGTTTTCTGCCCCTTTCTCCTTCTCTTCTCCCTCTGGTATACCTATAATCCTTACGTTGCATCTCCTAATTGTGTCGGATAATTCTCGGAGAGTTTCTTCATTTCTTTTAAGTCTTGCTTCTCTCTCCTCCTCTGCCTGCAACAATTCTATATTGCCATCTTCCAAATTGCTAATTCTTTCCTCCATATTATCGGCCCTACTGTTCAGAGCATCTAGATTTTTCTTAATCTCCTCTATTGTGTTCTTCATTTCCAATATTTCTGTTTGGTTCTTCTTTATCGTATCAAACTCTTTTGTGACATAGCTCCTGAACTCGTTGAGTTGTCGGTCAGAATTCTCTCTTAACTCATTGAGAATCTTAATGATGGCTGTTTTGAAGTCATCGTCATTTAGGTTATATATCTCATTTTCTTTGGGATTGTTTTCTGTGTATTTGATGCTTTCTTTCTGTTCTGGAGATTTAATGTATTTTTTCATATTGCTTGATGTTGTTGATTTGTGCCTCCGCATGGAGATAGAGTTTAGTTGCTCCTTTCACTTGTTTCAGCTGCTGCGGTGGGAGGAGCAGCTGTTTATATTTCACCAACCAGGAACCCTGTCCGTAGTTGCTAACTGGGCCTGGGCCCCTCTTCGTAGCCACAGTGGCCCTTTGGATTCCCTCCTCTGCCGTGGGGGCCGTCACAGGGGGGCTTCAGGCTGCAGGTGCCTACTGTTGCAGCCCACCTAGATGTGCTCTCTCCTTGGGGTCTGCAACGGTGTTATGGGCTTTTCCAGCGGCCAGGGGTGGGATCACTTATATTTGTCGCTCCGTTGCTGTCGGCACCCACCAAATCTCACTTGTCCTCTATAGATCGCAGGAGAGCTATTGGCATCTTCTACAGTCTGTGGTTAGTACACCTAGCTATGCTGCTTTTGCCCTGGGGTCTTCCAGCCTTGTGGCTGGCGGCTGGGTGCCTTCTACTGGTGCTGTGCAGAGGCTTTCCCTAAGGCTGCTGTGAGCCTGTAGGGTTTCCCCCTAGGCTACTAAGCTGGGTCTCTGGAACTCTCTCCAGCCCCAGTCCTCTCCGAGATCTCCGGCAATCCCTAGCCTCACGGGGTGGGCAACGGCAGCTGGGGGTCGCCCTGCCCTCTGGGATTCTCTCCGGGCCTCTCCCGGAGCCGTGAATGCTCAGCGTGGCCCCTCTGCTAACGGCAGACAGAGAGTTTTGTCTGCTGCCCGGGCGGAGC
>NW_025800507.1:0-974 GCF_021613505.1 Equus quagga | reverse complement strand
CGGCAATCCCTAGACCCACGGGGCGGGCAACGGCAGCTGGGGGTCGCCCCGCCCTCAGGGCTTCTCTCCTGGCCTCTGTCGGAGCCGTGAATGCTCAGCGTGGCCCCTCTGCTAATGGCAGACAGAGAGTTTTGTCTGCTGCCCGGGCGGAGCTCCGGCGCTTCCCCTCCGGGTCGCAGGACCGGCCTTTTGAAAGTTCCCCCCGCCCCGGTCCTCTCCGAGATCTCCGGCAATCCCTAGCCCCACGGGGCGGGCAACGGCAGCTGGGAGATCTCCGTGCCCTCCGTGTCTCTCTCTGGGACCCTCCGGGCGCCCCGAGCACCAGGCTGGATCCCCCCGCCAATGGCGGGGAGAGACTCTCCCCGCGGGCTCAGGTGTGCAACTCCAAAGTTTCCCTCTGCGTTTAGGAGTAATTGCAGGGGGTTTAGGTAGGGTTCTGGTCACCTGTTTCCACCGTCGCTCCTCTGTTGTGTTCTCGCTCCTGCCCTAGCCGTGCGTGGATCCTCTGGGGGCGTCCGTTGGAAGAAAGCCGCTTGCAGGTACCAGGCTGCCCGTCGGGGTCGGAGAGCCCTCACCTATTTCCACATCCTCCCAGAGGAAAGTCCATCCGCCTTCCGATGTATAGTCGCGTGGGTGTCTCAGACGTCCTGAGATGCTGTCTGGATATCCTTTGTCAAGCGATAAGTGTCCAAATAATTCTAGACTCGAAGGGCGAGAGACAAAGAGGACTACTCACGGCGCCATCTTGGCTCTTCCCTCCAAGCTGTTGTTGACATTTCTTTCAGCAATTTTCACTCCGTCTGAGTCTACCCAGCCTTTCGTGTGATGTGTTCTGCATACACATTAAACAGATGGGGAGATGAAAGGACACCTTTGCCTGTAGGAAACCATTCTGTCCTGATGTGGCTTCTTGTCCACAGCACAGACCACACATCAGGACAGTCATGTGCTGAGCATGCCCAGTTCTTTCAGGG
>NW_025800506.1:737-1464 GCF_021613505.1 Equus quagga | reverse complement strand
GTGGTTCTGGCACGTCTGAGAGGTGGTTCCGACATGCCCGGCAGGTGATCCCAGAGAGTCCTCCAAGTGGTTCTGGCCCAGCCCGCAGGTGATTTTGGCGTGTCCGGCAGGTGGTTCCGGCATGCTCAGCAGCTGATTTTGGCGTGTCCGGCATGTGGTTCCGGCATGCGCGGCAGGTGGTTCAGGCGTGTCCGACAGGTGGTTCCGTTGTGTCCAGTAGGTGTTTCCGGCGTGTCTGGCAAATAGTAGTGGCACGTCTGAGAGGTGCTTCCGGCATGCCCGGTGGGTGATTCCGGAGTGTCCGGCAAGTCGTTCTGGCATAGCCGGCTGGTGATTTTGGCGTGGCCAGCAGGTGGCTCCAGCGAGTCGAGCAGGTTGTTCCGGCGTGTACAGCAGGTGTTTCAGATGGGTCCGTCAGGTGGTTCCGGTCTGTCCAATAGGTGGTTCCGGCGCGTCCGGCACGTGCTTCCGGCGCGTCTGAGAGGTGGTTCCAGCATGACAGGTGGGTGATTCCGGAGTGTCCGGCAAGTCGTTCTGGCAGAGCCGGCTGGTGATTTTGGCATGTCCAGCAGGTAAGATTTTGGCGTGTCCGTCAGATGATTTTGACGTGTCCGGCGGGTGGTTCCGGGGAGTGGATGAGGTGGTTCCAGCCTTCTCGGCAGGTGATTCAGTTTGGTTCGGCAGGTGGTTCTGGTCTGTCCTGGAGGTGGTTCCGGCCTGTCCAGCA
>NW_025800506.1:0-727 GCF_021613505.1 Equus quagga | reverse complement strand
GTGGTTCTGGCACGTCTGAGAGGTGGTTCCGACATGCCCGGCAGGTGATCCCAGAGAGTCCTCCAAGTGGTTCTGGCCCAGCCCGCAGGTGATTTTGGCGTGTCCGGCAGGTGGTTCCGGCATGCTCAGCAGCTGATTTTGGCGTGTCCGGCATGTGGTTCCGGCATGCGCGGCAGGTGGTTCAGGCGTGTCCGACAGGTGGTTCCGTTGTGTCCAGTAGGTGTTTCCGGCGTGTCTGGCAAATAGTAGTGGCACGTCTGAGAGGTGCTTCCGGCATGCCCGGTGGGTGATTCCGGAGTGTCCGGCAAGTCGTTCTGGCATAGCCGGCTGGTGATTTTGGCGTGGCCAGCAGGTGGCTCCAGCGAGTCGAGCAGGTTGTTCCGGCGTGTACAGCAGGTGTTTCAGATGGGTCCGTCAGGTGGTTCCGGTCTGTCCAATAGGTGGTTCCGGCGCGTCCGGCACGTGCTTCCGGCGCGTCTGAGAGGTGGTTCCAGCATGACAGGTGGGTGATTCCGGAGTGTCCGGCAAGTCGTTCTGGCAGAGCCGGCTGGTGATTTTGGCATGTCCAGCAGGTAAGATTTTGGCGTGTCCGTCAGATGATTTTGACGTGTCCGGCGGGTGGTTCCGGGGAGTGGATGAGGTGGTTCCAGCCTTCTCGGCAGGTGATTCAGTTTGGTTCGGCAGGTGGTTCTGGTCTGTCCTGGAGGTGGTTCCGGCCTGTCCAGCA
>NW_025800505.1:809-2908 GCF_021613505.1 Equus quagga | reverse complement strand
TCTTGGGTGACATGTTCACCGTGATATCATAAACACCCTCAAAGTTACAAGTTGTCCTGACAACCTCCCTGCACACCATGTTTCAGAGCCATCTCATACAAGTCTGACCACGCACCTTTTCCAGGCAGGATAGTTTTCCTTTTTCTGGATTTCTTGTCGGTTTCCAACTTTATCCTCCAACTTTGAAAGGTGTACTACATTCTCTCTAGACACCGGTTTCTTTCCTTTAAGATTATCCTAGGTCATCTCTCATAATTTGTGGCTATGACCAAATGGGTTGACCTTCCCCATAGAAAGTCCTCGAGCACTTCCCAAGTTGAGGTTGCCCAGGCAATCCTCTGATGCACAATGATCATTTCATCTCATAGCAGTCTCACATGTCCACCTTGGCAGGTTAAAAGTTTTCTTTCCTTCTTCATTTGGCAAGTGTACCAGCTGCCTTCACACATTGTAGTACCCTCATGTTTCTTTTTCTGGTGCATATTACTAACACATCCTCACAATTTCTACTTCTTTATGGTCTCTGTCCGCACCATACCATGAAATCTACATTTCCGATTGCTACTAATCTGATCCCCACCCATGATGCGAACCACTGAAGCCCGGGCCACCCAAGCGGAACGTGGGCACTTACCCCCTACACCACAGGGCCGGCCCTGAATTGGACTTTTGAGCCAATCATTGGCCTGAACTTGGGAAGATGTTATCCTCCTTTGATTATGGGTGAATGGAATTACTAGCAACATCATGGACGGGAACATTTTCCGTTGGTGTGTGAGATTAGCACGGAACATGTTCTCTTGGTAGTATTCCTCATCATCTCGTTGCAATGGTCTACCTTTCTGTAGCACTATTAAGCATTTGGAGGTGATTGTCAATACTTGGAAGTTCATCTTCTCTCATCTCTTTCAGACTCCAAAGCTTTATGCCGTAAATCTGCACGCCTTTCTTGATTTTGGATTTTATGTTAGTTTATTGTTGTAACCCTGCGTTATAACATCCTGTAGCTTTCAGATTTCCACCCTGAAATCCACAGAGATTTAGACTTCAGTGTAGGTTATATAATCCTCCCCTCCGGAAGCCTCATTACAGGCCTGAACCACATGCTTGTGGCTAATCTTCTCTTTCACCCTCCCTCCGACCCCCAGTCCCCTTGGGAACCACCAATCCACTGTCCCATGGTACCTGTACATTAGCCCATGTTTTTCTGTTCTCCTTGTAAGTGAGAACCTACGGGATTTGACTTTCTCCCTGTGACTGGTTTCACTTCCCATAAGACCCTCAGGAGCCATTCTGGAGGTCACAAGGGCTGGATAACATCCTTACTTATAGCTGAGTAGTATGCCCTTGTGTCGCTATAGTCCATCTTCCTTCTCCATTGGTCCCTTGATGGGCACCAGGGCAGCTTCCAAGTCTTGGATATCAGGAGCAAGGCTGTGGTGAACACAGCGGTGCAGGGATCTCTATGCATTGGTGTTTCCAAGTTCTTTGGATAAATACACCACCGAGGAAGAGCTGGATCATATGGTAGATGGAATCTTAAATTTGTGAGGCAAGTCCACACTGCTTTGTGGAGTGGCAGCATCAGTTTACACTACCACCAGCAGTGCTGGAGGCTTCACTTCTCTCCACCTCCTCTCAGACACTTGTTTCCTGGCTTGTTACTTAGGGCCATTGTGACCACAGTAAGCTGCTATCTCATTGAAGTTTGGATTTGCACTGGCATGGGACTTCCTGATGAGGAACATGTTTTCATACAGCCTATTGGCCATGTTTCTATCTTCTGGGGAGAAATCTCTGTTTGCATCTTCTGCCCAGGTTTTAGTTGGCTTGTTGCGTTTTCTCTTTTGGAGACGTATGAGGTCATTGGATCTTTTGGCTCTTAACCCCTTCTCTGATGTGTGTTTTGAAAACATCCTCTCCCAGTTGTTGTGTTGACTTTGCACTGAGTCGATGGTTTCCTTGTCTGGGCAGAAGCTTCTGCAGTGTATGAAGTCCCGTTTGTTTCTTGTTTCCTTTGTTGCCCTTGACTAGTCAAACATGCTTCTTCCTAATAGGTGGCTAAGCCAGATGGCAAAGAGCAAGCTGCCTGGGTTGTC
>NW_025800505.1:0-709 GCF_021613505.1 Equus quagga | reverse complement strand
AACATCATGGTCTACTCTCATTGTGTTACATGTGGCTGTGCAGTCTTCCATGCACCGTTGCTTGTCGAGACTCTCCTTTCTCTGCTGTCTCCTCTGGGTTCCCTTGTCGAAAATGGGTTGTCCATATGTACGTAAGTTGACCTCTGGGCTCTCGATTCTGTTCCATGTGTCTGTGTGCCTGGTTTTGGACCCAGACTGTGCCATTTCGGTTCGTTGTGCTCCGTCCGACGTGGGGAAATCAGACAGTGTGATATGGCATGCTTTGTTCGTTTTCCTCAGGATTCCTTTGGGTATTCAGATTCCTTTGCTGCTGGATAAAGGCTTTACTATCCTCTCTCTATTTCTGTGAGAAAGATTGCTGCAACTTGGACTGGGATTGCATGGAATCCACAGATTGCTTTATGGGGTATGGACGTTTCAATTGTATTAGTTCTTCCATTCGAAGAGCATGAAATAGCCTTCCGTTTCCTTAGGTCTTCTGGAATTTATTTCCGCAAAGCTTTGCCAGGGTCTGGTTTACATAGCTTGCATCTGTTTGGCGAAGCATAGTCTGAGATATCTTATTTCTCCTACTGGCATGCTTCCCTTTTTGAGGTTCATTATTTCTATTCTTTGCACCTTTTAATTGGTTCTGTTTTGGCAAACGTTTATTGCTATCCTCGCATCTGCTGACAATGCTGCTGTACTTGCTGAGGATGAGTGGCACTGT
>NW_025800504.1:1106-3181 GCF_021613505.1 Equus quagga | reverse complement strand
CTGGAAGCCTTCACCTGTGGAGTTCAAGGCTGACAAGGTATACAGAGGCTCTGGAGACGAGAGAATCATTTGACGAGAGGTGGTCCAGGAGGTGAAAATCTTTTCACATGCAGAAGACAAACAATGAAACAGACAACAAACTATAATAAGAAATACAAGCAGTATGTTTGACCCAATGTATAACGTATTGAAGTAGTGCAGAAACCTGGTCCTGACTTGGAGTTCAACCAATCGTTTAGAGTTAGGGTTGATAAGACATGGATTTAATTTGGTGGTTTGGATAGGAAGCCAGAAATATTTTGATGGTAGTCAGGAATATAGACACAACATTCAGTTTTTATAATGGCATATGTGCCCCCTTGTGCTGCTGTCAAGACATCCAGTGTCATTTGGATTTGGAGGACTGCCTTACATATTTGGGATACTTCTAAATTGAGCAGCGAAATGCTATGTTGTGCGTCATTTAATGCCTTCATAATAAATTTGTTTAGGACTTCCATGTGCAAGACGACACTTTCGATACCTAATTGGGGAAGGAAAAATGCGGAAAGATGGACATACCAGTGGAAGACAGAGCTGCTGCAGTTGGGTAGGTTAGCAGGAGGAGATATAGTAAATGTAGTTCTACCTTGCATCCAGCTAAAGCCTAGTGTGCATCGTGCAATCCATTTAGGTGGCAGCCAAGGCCATAAATTGGAGCCGCATAGCCACTAAGCTCCATTAGGGAATAACCAAAGTGTGCTGGGCTGTCTATCCCAGTCAGTCCCAAACCAATCAGTACTTTTTTAAGACTATGATATGAGAACACATATAACAGCGAATTTTCCCCATAGGTCGGCTGTTATTAGGCCATGTATCACAGGTGTGATTGGTTTGTTCCCAACAGAGAGTGACCTTTTACTGAGTTGACCACTAGTAGGAGTGAACCAAATACATTCATCCCAAATTTCATATCGTCCATCCTGTGTCTATCGATAAATTAGGTAATTTACCTTTGGAACTTGTTGTTTCTAATCCACCTGTGACAAGGCAAATCTAGTTAGTATTCGGGGAGTAGTTTTAAAGGAAAATGTTTGAATGTGGCCAGGGAACTCGCAGGTGTCAGACATAGATGAGCACAAGTAGACATTACGATTAGTAATACATGAATCTTGCGGAAGAAAGAGCTAGAATCTAATATCCATGAATGCCTACTATAGCTTCTACAGAAACATAATTTTTTCTCTCTTAAATCACCCTCATTTTTACAAAAGATAGCCAAATCAGGTTTAACAGGTTTGCAAGTAAAGTATAGTTTCAATAAAACATGCTCCAATTATTTACATAACAGCTACAAGAATAGCAATTGTTTATACAGGCTTTTTTAAGTATGCCTTGCTGGAAATTTTTATGAGGAATCTCGGATTGAACTGTGAAGGCCTCTAGAGGCCAGAAATTGCAAGCCAAGGATTTGCCATCAGATTTTGCCTACAGTACTTACAGATTTGAGTGGAGTTCTCTTTCAGGTCCCCCAAAGTATTTGGAGGTTACTTGCACATGCCAAATAAGCACGTTTCGTAATTTAACGGGTAAGATTGCCAGAATCTCTGTACACATGGTACCAGGCCCGTGTTTCTGAGTGCTGTATTCCAGAAAGTCCAATCTTTGTTCCTGAAATGCTGTCTTGTCATATCTGAGCCTGTATGTTTCAAATATGACATTCCAGTCAAAGCCTTGGTAATATAACCAATGTGTCCTGTTATAAGGAGAACAGATTCTTATGGAACTTATGCAAATATTGCCACTAAATAAGCATACTCAGTCACAAAGGGTTTCCAAATTCTCGAGGGATAAGGTACAGAGAAAAAGATGAATGTTTCAGTTTTGCTCATAAAGGTATAATTTCACCAAATGGCTGTAAGTCAAAGTTAGCATAAGAGAAAAGAGAAAAAGATTTCCTTCATTAGGAGAAAACAAAACAACACATCAAAACTCAACAATATTTCAAACAGAAGTCCTAAAAAATTATAATCCTCCTCATCAGTTCACACAGTCCTGTATAATCAATTCTTGAGCTAAATCTGTCCTTAGCAGAT
>NW_025800504.1:0-1006 GCF_021613505.1 Equus quagga | reverse complement strand
CTGTAGTTTAGATCCTCTGTGTCAGAATCCTTTCCAGGAATATCTCGGAAGATGAAACATATTTGCAAAAGAAAAAAGCATCAGAGTAAAACAACAACTATCTGCAAATGGACAAATGACTCAAAAGGGCAATTGACAAAGAAACTTGGATACTTCTGTGACTTATGACCCTTCCAGATAATAAGTGGACTTATGACTGATAACCAGGACAGATCAGAATCTTAGGAATTATATATAATTTGAAGACATCTATACTAATAACATTTACCCATCTAATACCACCTAAGAATATCTATCATCACTTGTTTCACAATGTTTCTCATGTAATTTAATAGAAAAAATACGCCTAATTAGTTTAATGTTTTCCTCCTTACAGGAACAGAGAGCAAATTTCTTTGAGAAGTCTCAGGGGCCCTCTGAAAATCCTCAGAGTAATTTCTCTTCTGTCTACCAGGTGAAAAGAAAGACTTCATTCAGGATTTGAATATTTTTGAGGGAGAAGCTTGTCAAAACATAGCCACAGTTTTTAAAATATTTCTTCAAATAGGAAACAACACTCACTGTGAAACAATGCTCAGGTATCTATTCAAAGTGATGACAGAAAGAGTCAAAAATCTTAAGAGTGACCTCAGTCATTATTTTCACAAAACACATTTCTCTCTTAGGTAGAATTACTCAACGGAACAGCTTTTCTAACCTCTTTATCAAGAGCAGATCCAAAGTTCAAGAAAAAGTATCATTTTAGAGAAAACCAAATTTGAATTTCTGCACCTACTTATGTTTCACATTCAAACTCATTCACTTAATTGAACTTACTTTAGTCACTTGAGTAGGCATAAATCTCCTTTCAGAATTTCTACTTCACAAAACTTCTTCAACTTTCTTTTTCGTTTTCAGAATTTGTCAACAACTCTTTCTTTTTTCCTTTCTAGTACATTAGGACAAATTTATCTTTCTTCACCCATCAAACAAAAATATTTCCATTCTTTATACCTTTTTTACTGAA
>NW_025800503.1:836-1515 GCF_021613505.1 Equus quagga | reverse complement strand
GAGTTGTTTCTTAGTTTTCCAGAGAGCTGGAAGTCAGACGCTTTGGGGCCTGTCTCCCCTTTGGGACCCAAGGCAGTGCTTTGTGCCTTGCAGCTATAGGGCAATGTGGGACACGGCAGAGCGGTAGTTCTACTTGAGCGAGATCATGGCTGGGCAGCAAAAGCGTTTCCCAGGCTTTTGTACGAGATGTTGTCGGTAGGCTGTCAGAGCACTGTGGAGAGCGACTTGTTTCTTAGCTTCCCAGAGAGCTGGAAGGCAGACGATTTGGGGCCTGTCTCCCCTTGAGGTACCAACGCAGGACTTTGTCCCTTACAGCACTAGGGCCATGGCAGAGCAAAACTTCTACTTCAACGAGATCAGGGCTGGGAAGCAACTGCCTTTCCCAGGCCTTTGTAAGAGATGTTGCCGGTAGGCTGTAAGAGCACTCTGGAGAGCGAGTTGTTTCTTAGATTTCCGGAGAGCTGGAAACCAGACGCACTGGGACAAGTCTCCTCTTGAGGACCCAAGGCAGGGCTTTGTGCCTTGCCTCTCTAGGGCAATGTAGGACACGACACAGCAGAAGTTCTACTTGAGCGAGATCAGGGGTGGGACGCAACTGCATTTCCCAGGCCTTTGCACGAGATGTTCCCGGTAGGCTGTAAGAGCACTGTGGAGAGCGACTTGTTTCTTAGCTTCCCAG
>NW_025800503.1:0-736 GCF_021613505.1 Equus quagga | reverse complement strand
GGGACAAGTCTCCTCTTGAGGACCCAAGGCAGGGCTTTGTGCCTTGCCTCTCTAGGGCAATGTAGGACACGACACAGCAGAAGTTCTACTTGAGCGAGATCAGGGGTGGGACGCAACTGCATTTCCCAGGCCTTTGCACGAGATGTTCCCGGTAGGCTGTAAGAGCACTGTGGAGAGCGACTTGTTTCTTAGCTTCCCATAGAGCTGGAAGCGAGACGTTTTGGGGCCTGTCTCCCCTGGAGGAACCAAGGCAGGGCTTGCGCCTTGCAGCTCTAGCGCAATGTAGCACTGGGAAGAGCAGAAGTTCTACTTGAGCGAGATCAGGGATGGGCAGCAACTGCGTTTCACAGGGCTTTGCAGGAGAAGTTCCCTTTAGGCTGTAAGAGCACTGTGGAGAGCAAGTTGTTGCTTATCTTCCCAGCGAGCTGGAAGCCAGACGCTCTGGGGCCTGTCTCCTCTTGAGGAACCAAGGCAGGGCTTTGTGCCTTGCAGCTCTAAGGCAAGGAAGGACACGGCAGAGCAGAAGTTCTACTTCAGCAAGATCAGGGATGGGAAGCAACTGCGTTTCCCAGGCCTTTGTAAGAGTTGTTGCCTGTAGGTTGTAACAGAACTGTGGAGAGCGAGTTGTTTCTTAGATTCCCAGAGATCTGGAAGCCTGACGCTTTGGGGCCTGTCTCTTCTTGAGGAACCAAGGCAGGGCTTTGTGCCTTGCAGCTCTAAGGCAAGGAAGGACACG
>NW_025800502.1:724-1026 GCF_021613505.1 Equus quagga | reverse complement strand
AACGTCCATAGCGGAGAAAGGAATCTCTGGATTCCATGCAATCCCAGCCAAAGTTGCAGCCATATTTGCCAGAGAGATAGAAGAGAGAATCCTAAAGTTTCTAGCCAGCAACAAGAGACCATGAATAGGCCAAGGAATCCTCAGGAAAACGGACAAAGCAGGACGTATCACACTTTCTGATTTCAACATAGAGGACGTAGCGCTAGGTACCGAAACGGCACAGTCCGGGCCCAAAAACAGGCACACAGAACCATGCAACAGAATCGAGAGCCCAGAGCCCAGCTCAAACATACAAGGACAGC
>NW_025800502.1:0-624 GCF_021613505.1 Equus quagga | reverse complement strand
TGCCATCTGTCTGAACCGCCTATTTGGAAGGAGCCTGTCTGACTGGGCAAGGGAAGCAAAGGAGACAAGAAACAAACGGGACCACCTCAAATGCAGATGCTTCTGCCAAGTCAAGGAAACCATCGACGCAATGCAAAGCCAGCACAACAACTGGGAGTGGATGCTTGCAAAGCAAACATCGGACAAGGGGTGAAATGCCCAAAGATACAATCAACTCACACGTCTCCACGAGAAAAAGAACAAGCCGATGAAAACCTGGGCCAAAGATGGACACAGAGATTTCTCCCAAGAAGATCTAAAGAGGCCCAACAGGTGCATGAAAACTTGTTCACCCTCATTAAGTCTGAGGCCAAGGCAAATCCAAACCGCAATGATATAGCAGCTCACTGTGGTCAGAAGGGCTATAAGGAGGCAGACAGGAAACAACAAGTGTCAGAGAGGAGGCGGAGAGACGGGAAGACTCCTGCACTTCTGGTGGCAGTGGAAAGCCGTGCAGCCACTAGGCCAAGCGGTGTGGAACAGCCTCCGAAATTTAAGAATCCATGTCCCATATGATCCAGCTATTCCTCTGGGGCGTGTTTAGCCAAAGAACTCGGAAACACTACCGCCTAAAGACATGTGCAC
>NW_025800501.1:1387-2764 GCF_021613505.1 Equus quagga | reverse complement strand
ACCTGGGGAAAAAGCAACAGTGAGAAATCCACCCTCTGAAACTGACGAACATGGGCAACAGAGGCTAGCTCAGGTGGCAACCTTTAAGCAGAAACAAAAGGACACAAGGGCTTGGAGAGCTGGCCAAAAAGCAGCACTGAGAAATGTAGCCTCTGAAACTGATGACGATGGGCAACAGAGGCTAGCTGAGGTGGCACTCGTTAAGCAAAAGAAACACACAAGGGCGTGGAGACCTGGGGAAAAAGCAACACTGAGAAATCCACCTCTGGAACGGATGACGATGGGAAACAGAGGCTACCTCAGGTGGCAATCGTTAAGCAAAAGAAACACTCAGGGGCCTGGAGACCTGGGGAAAAGGCAACACTGAGAAATCTACCATCAGAAACTGAAGTAGATGGGCAACAGAGGCTAGCTCAGGTGGCAAACATTAAGACAAAAAAGGAGAAACACACAAGGGCATGGAGACCTGGGGAAAAAGCAACACTGAGAAACTGAGGAACATGGGCAACACAGGCTACCTCAGGTGGCAATCGTTAAGCAAAAGAAACACACAGGGGCGTGCAGACCTGGGGAAAGAGCAACACGGAGAAATCTACCCTCTGAAACTGACGAACATGGGCAACATAGGCTAGCTCAGGTCGCAACCGTTAACCATAGAAAAAAATAGACAAGGGCTTGGAGAGCTGGCGAAAAAGCAGCACTGAGAAATGTAACCTCTGAAACTGACGAAGATGGGCAACAGAGGCTAGTTCAGGTGGCAATCATTAGGCAAAAAGAAGAGAAACACACAAGGGCGTGGAGACCTGGGGAGAAAGCAGCACTGAGAAATCTACCCTCTAATACTGACGAAGATGCACAAGACAGGCTAGGTCACGTGGCAATTATTAAGCAAAAAAAAAAAAAAAACAACAACAACAAAAGAACACTGGGGCGTGAAGACCTGGGTGGAAAGCAACACTGAGAAATGTACCCTCAGAAACTGAAGAAGATGGGGAACAGAGGCTAGCTCAGGTGGCAAACATTAAGCCACAAAAGGAGAAACACACGAGAGCATGGAGACATGGGGAAAAAGCAACACTGAGAAATCCACCCTCTGAAACTGAGGAAGATGGGCACCAGAGGCTGCCTCAGGTGGCAATCGTTAAGCAAAAGAAACACACAGGGGCGTGTAGACCTGGGGAAAAGGCAACACTGAGATATCTACCCTCTGAAACTGAAGAAGATGGGCACCAGAGGCTAGCTCAGGTGGCAACCTTTAAGCAGAAAAAAAAGGACACAAGGGCTTGGAGAGATGGCGAAAAAGCAGCACTGAGAAATCCACCCTCTGAAACTGAGGAACATGGGCAACAGAGGCTACCTCCGGTGGCAATAGTTAAG
>NW_025800501.1:0-1377 GCF_021613505.1 Equus quagga | reverse complement strand
ACCTGGGGAAAAAGCAACAGTGAGAAATCCACCCTCTGAAACTGACGAACATGGGCAACAGAGGCTAGCTCAGGTGGCAACCTTTAAGCAGAAACAAAAGGACACAAGGGCTTGGAGAGCTGGCCAAAAAGCAGCACTGAGAAATGTAGCCTCTGAAACTGATGACGATGGGCAACAGAGGCTAGCTGAGGTGGCACTCGTTAAGCAAAAGAAACACACAAGGGCGTGGAGACCTGGGGAAAAAGCAACACTGAGAAATCCACCTCTGGAACGGATGACGATGGGAAACAGAGGCTACCTCAGGTGGCAATCGTTAAGCAAAAGAAACACTCAGGGGCCTGGAGACCTGGGGAAAAGGCAACACTGAGAAATCTACCATCAGAAACTGAAGTAGATGGGCAACAGAGGCTAGCTCAGGTGGCAAACATTAAGACAAAAAAGGAGAAACACACAAGGGCATGGAGACCTGGGGAAAAAGCAACACTGAGAAACTGAGGAACATGGGCAACACAGGCTACCTCAGGTGGCAATCGTTAAGCAAAAGAAACACACAGGGGCGTGCAGACCTGGGGAAAGAGCAACACGGAGAAATCTACCCTCTGAAACTGACGAACATGGGCAACATAGGCTAGCTCAGGTCGCAACCGTTAACCATAGAAAAAAATAGACAAGGGCTTGGAGAGCTGGCGAAAAAGCAGCACTGAGAAATGTAACCTCTGAAACTGACGAAGATGGGCAACAGAGGCTAGTTCAGGTGGCAATCATTAGGCAAAAAGAAGAGAAACACACAAGGGCGTGGAGACCTGGGGAGAAAGCAGCACTGAGAAATCTACCCTCTAATACTGACGAAGATGCACAAGACAGGCTAGGTCACGTGGCAATTATTAAGCAAAAAAAAAAAAAAAACAACAACAACAAAAGAACACTGGGGCGTGAAGACCTGGGTGGAAAGCAACACTGAGAAATGTACCCTCAGAAACTGAAGAAGATGGGGAACAGAGGCTAGCTCAGGTGGCAAACATTAAGCCACAAAAGGAGAAACACACGAGAGCATGGAGACATGGGGAAAAAGCAACACTGAGAAATCCACCCTCTGAAACTGAGGAAGATGGGCACCAGAGGCTGCCTCAGGTGGCAATCGTTAAGCAAAAGAAACACACAGGGGCGTGTAGACCTGGGGAAAAGGCAACACTGAGATATCTACCCTCTGAAACTGAAGAAGATGGGCACCAGAGGCTAGCTCAGGTGGCAACCTTTAAGCAGAAAAAAAAGGACACAAGGGCTTGGAGAGATGGCGAAAAAGCAGCACTGAGAAATCCACCCTCTGAAACTGAGGAACATGGGCAACAGAGGCTACCTCCGGTGGCAATAGTTAAG
>NW_025800500.1:907-1804 GCF_021613505.1 Equus quagga | reverse complement strand
CTTTGTCCGTTTTCCTGAGGATTCCTTGGCCTATTCAGGGTCTCTTGATGCTGGCTAGAATCTTTAGGATTCTCTGTTCTATCTCTCTGGCAAATATGGCTGCAACTTTGACTGGGATTGCATGGAATCCAGAGATTACTTTCTCCGCTATGGACGTTTCAAGTGTCTTAATTCTTCCATTCCTAGGTCCCGGAATATCCTCCTTTTTCCTTGTGTCGTCTTGAATTTCTTTCCCGAAATGTTTGCTAGTTTTCGATTGACATAGCTTTCACCTGTTTTGCTATGGTTCTTCATAGAGATCTTCTTCTTCGTACTGGCATGCTGTGTTTTTTTTTTGTTTGTATTTAGCTTCCGTTTTTCGATTCTTTGCAACTTGTAACTGTTTCTGTTTTGGCAGAAGTGCATCGCTGTGCTCACATCTGCTGGCAATGCTCCAGTATTTGCTGTGGAAGTCTGGCCCTATCTAACGTCCCTTCCCATCTGCCTCTACACCCCCTCGGACGCCTGCCCCAGAATGACTGAAGCAGTGGTGAGGAGGCTCACCCCCAGGATTCCACCCGGCCCACCCCGGGCCACCGACCCAGAAGCTGCGGATGTCACCGCTACACCCCCGGCCGGCCCCTTTCATGTTCCGTTGGCAACCTGCATTTGAGTGCAATGGGGCTTGACTATGCTACTTGAGCCCAACTCTCGCACTGTATAGATGAGCCCAGGTTGTTTGTCAGGGCCACTGTGACGTCAGAGGATTGGTCATAATTGTGTGTCTGCTGTCCCGGCAAGCTTCATGGACACAGGGCTTCAGAGCCCGCTTGGAGCAGTCTCATAACTCACCCTTCCCAGTGAGCCCAGCGTTGATCTTCGCTGCCGTTTTTTGGCTTGTGAATTTCTCTGACTTTC
>NW_025800500.1:0-897 GCF_021613505.1 Equus quagga | reverse complement strand
CTTTGTCCGTTTTCCTGAGGATTCCTTGGCCTATTCAGGGTCTCTTGATGCTGGCTAGAATCTTTAGGATTCTCTGTTCTATCTCTCTGGCAAATATGGCTGCAACTTTGACTGGGATTGCATGGAATCCAGAGATTACTTTCTCCGCTATGGACGTTTCAAGTGTCTTAATTCTTCCATTCCTAGGTCCCGGAATATCCTCCTTTTTCCTTGTGTCGTCTTGAATTTCTTTCCCGAAATGTTTGCTAGTTTTCGATTGACATAGCTTTCACCTGTTTTGCTATGGTTCTTCATAGAGATCTTCTTCTTCGTACTGGCATGCTGTGTTTTTTTTTTGTTTGTATTTAGCTTCCGTTTTTCGATTCTTTGCAACTTGTAACTGTTTCTGTTTTGGCAGAAGTGCATCGCTGTGCTCACATCTGCTGGCAATGCTCCAGTATTTGCTGTGGAAGTCTGGCCCTATCTAACGTCCCTTCCCATCTGCCTCTACACCCCCTCGGACGCCTGCCCCAGAATGACTGAAGCAGTGGTGAGGAGGCTCACCCCCAGGATTCCACCCGGCCCACCCCGGGCCACCGACCCAGAAGCTGCGGATGTCACCGCTACACCCCCGGCCGGCCCCTTTCATGTTCCGTTGGCAACCTGCATTTGAGTGCAATGGGGCTTGACTATGCTACTTGAGCCCAACTCTCGCACTGTATAGATGAGCCCAGGTTGTTTGTCAGGGCCACTGTGACGTCAGAGGATTGGTCATAATTGTGTGTCTGCTGTCCCGGCAAGCTTCATGGACACAGGGCTTCAGAGCCCGCTTGGAGCAGTCTCATAACTCACCCTTCCCAGTGAGCCCAGCGTTGATCTTCGCTGCCGTTTTTTGGCTTGTGAATTTCTCTGACTTTC
>NW_025800499.1:617-1224 GCF_021613505.1 Equus quagga | reverse complement strand
GTTCCGGCGTGCTCAGCAGGTGTTTCAGATGGGTCCGTCAGGTGGTTCCGGTCTGTCCAATAGGTGGTTCCGGCGTCTCCGGCACGTGCTTCCGGCACATCTGAGAGGTGGTTCCGGCATGCCCGGTGGGTGATTCCGGAGTGTCCGGCAAGTCGTTCTGGCAGAGCCGTCTAGTGATTTTGGCATGTACAGCAGGTAAGATTTTGGCGTGTCCGTCAGGTGATTTTGACGTGTCCGGCGGGTGGTTCTGGGGATTGGATCACGTGGTTCCAGCGTTCTCGGCAAGTGATTCAGTTTGGTTCGGCAGGTGGTTCTGGGCTTTCCTGGAGGACCTTCCGGCCTGTCCAGCACATGGTTCTGGCACGTCTGAGAGGTGGTTCCGGCATGCCCGGCAGGTGATCCCAGAGAGTCCCCCAAGTGGTTCTGGCCCAGCCCGCAGGTGATGTTGGCGTGTCCGGCAGGTGGTTCTGGCATGCTCAGCATGTTCTTCAGGCAGGTCCAGCAGGTGGTTCCGACGATTCGAGCAGGTGCTTCCGGCTAGCTCAGCAGGTGCTTTGGGGGTCTCCGTCACTTGATTTTGGCACACTTGAGAGGTGGGTCCAGCATT
>NW_025800499.1:0-607 GCF_021613505.1 Equus quagga | reverse complement strand
GTTCCGGCGTGCTCAGCAGGTGTTTCAGATGGGTCCGTCAGGTGGTTCCGGTCTGTCCAATAGGTGGTTCCGGCGTCTCCGGCACGTGCTTCCGGCACATCTGAGAGGTGGTTCCGGCATGCCCGGTGGGTGATTCCGGAGTGTCCGGCAAGTCGTTCTGGCAGAGCCGTCTAGTGATTTTGGCATGTACAGCAGGTAAGATTTTGGCGTGTCCGTCAGGTGATTTTGACGTGTCCGGCGGGTGGTTCTGGGGATTGGATCACGTGGTTCCAGCGTTCTCGGCAAGTGATTCAGTTTGGTTCGGCAGGTGGTTCTGGGCTTTCCTGGAGGACCTTCCGGCCTGTCCAGCACATGGTTCTGGCACGTCTGAGAGGTGGTTCCGGCATGCCCGGCAGGTGATCCCAGAGAGTCCCCCAAGTGGTTCTGGCCCAGCCCGCAGGTGATGTTGGCGTGTCCGGCAGGTGGTTCTGGCATGCTCAGCATGTTCTTCAGGCAGGTCCAGCAGGTGGTTCCGACGATTCGAGCAGGTGCTTCCGGCTAGCTCAGCAGGTGCTTTGGGGGTCTCCGTCACTTGATTTTGGCACACTTGAGAGGTGGGTCCAGCATT
>NW_025800498.1:807-1102 GCF_021613505.1 Equus quagga | reverse complement strand
GTGTGAGTCGATTGTATCTTTGGACTTATCACCCCTTGTCCGATGCGTGCTTGCAAACATCCACTCCCAGTTGTTGTGCTGTCTTTGCATTGAGTCGCTGGTTTCCTTGACGGGGCAGAAGCGTCTGCATTTGAGATGGTCCCGTTTGTTTCTTGTCTCCTTTGCTGCCCTTGCCCAGTCAGACAGGCTTCTTCCAAATAGGCGGCTCAGACACATGGCAAAGAGCACTCTGCCTAGGTCTTCTCCTACAAGGTTCACGGTTTCAAGTGTGCCATTCAGGGCTTTAATCCATTCC
>NW_025800498.1:0-707 GCF_021613505.1 Equus quagga | reverse complement strand
GATGGGTCTGTCTGCCTGTTTTTGGGCCCGGACTGTGCCGTTTCGGTACCTAGCACTTTGTCCTCTATGTTGAAATCAGAAAGTGTGATACGTCCACCTTTGTTCATTGTCCTGAGGATTCCTTGGCCTATTCAGGGTCTCTTGTTGCTGGCTGGAAACTTTAGCATTCTCTCTTCTATCTCTCTGGCAAATAGGGCTGCAACTTTGACTGGGATTGCATGGAACCCAGAGATTCCTTTCTCCGCTATTTACGTTGAAAGTGTGTTAATTTTTCCATTCCTAGGTCCCGGAATATCCTCCTTTTTCCTTGTGTCGTCTTGAATTTCTTTCACCAAACGTTTGCTAGTTTTCGATTGACATAGCTTTCACCTGTTTTGCTAAGGTTCTTCATAGAGATCTTCTTCTTCGTACTGGAAAGCTGTGTTTTATTTTCGTTTGTGTTTAGCTTCCGTTTATCTATTCTTTGCAACTTGTAATTGGTTCTGCTTTGGCAGAAGTGCATCGCTGTTCTCACATCTGCTGGCAATGCTCCTGTATTTGCTGTAGAAGTCTGGCCCTATCTAACGTCCCTTCCCCGCTGCTTCTACACCCCCTCGGACGCCTGCCCCAGAATGACTGAAGCAGTGGTGAGGAGGCCCCCCCAGGATTCCACCCGGCCCACCCCGGGCCACCGACCCAGAAGCTGCGGACCTCACCGCTGCACCCCC
>NW_025800497.1:725-1440 GCF_021613505.1 Equus quagga | reverse complement strand
GACCCACTCTGGCGGTCGGCCGCATGAGTGGGGGTCGGGCCCCCAGGGCTGATCATCGGGGTGGGCTGCCACTTTGACCCACTCTGGCCGTCGGCCGCCTGAGTGGGGCTGTGGCCCCAGGACTGAGCAGCGTGGCGGGCTGCCACTTTGACCCACTCTGGCCGTCGGCCGCCTGAGTGGGGCTGTGGCCCCCAGGCCTGAGCAGCGTGGCGGGCTGCCACTTTGACCCACTCTGGTGGTCGGCCGCATGAGTGGGGGTGGGGCCCGGAGGGCTGAGCAGCGGGGTGGGCTGCCACTTTGACCCACTCTGGCCGTCGGCCGCCTGAGTGGGGCTGGGGCCCCCAGGACTGAGCAGCGAGGCGCCCTGCCTCTTCGACCCACTCTGGCGGTCGGCCGCCTGAGTGGGGAGACGGCCCCAGGGCTGAGCAGCTAGGCGGACTGCCAAGTTTTCCTACTCTGGCGGTCGGCCGCCTGAGAGGGGGTGGGGCCCCAGGGCTGAGCAGCACGGCGGGCTGCCACTTTGGCCCACTCTATCGGCCTGCCGCCTGAGTGGGGGTGGGGCCCCCAGGGCTGAGCAGCGCGGCGGGCTGCCACTTTGACCCACTATGGCGGTCGGCCGCATGAGTGGGGGTCGGGCCCCCAGGGCTGATCAGCGGGGTGGGCTGCCACTTTGACCCACTCTGGCCGTCGGCCGCCTGAGTGGGGCTGTGGCCCC
>NW_025800497.1:0-715 GCF_021613505.1 Equus quagga | reverse complement strand
GACCCACTCTGGCGGTCGGCCGCATGAGTGGGGGTCGGGCCCCCAGGGCTGATCATCGGGGTGGGCTGCCACTTTGACCCACTCTGGCCGTCGGCCGCCTGAGTGGGGCTGTGGCCCCAGGACTGAGCAGCGTGGCGGGCTGCCACTTTGACCCACTCTGGCCGTCGGCCGCCTGAGTGGGGCTGTGGCCCCCAGGCCTGAGCAGCGTGGCGGGCTGCCACTTTGACCCACTCTGGTGGTCGGCCGCATGAGTGGGGGTGGGGCCCGGAGGGCTGAGCAGCGGGGTGGGCTGCCACTTTGACCCACTCTGGCCGTCGGCCGCCTGAGTGGGGCTGGGGCCCCCAGGACTGAGCAGCGAGGCGCCCTGCCTCTTCGACCCACTCTGGCGGTCGGCCGCCTGAGTGGGGAGACGGCCCCAGGGCTGAGCAGCTAGGCGGACTGCCAAGTTTTCCTACTCTGGCGGTCGGCCGCCTGAGAGGGGGTGGGGCCCCAGGGCTGAGCAGCACGGCGGGCTGCCACTTTGGCCCACTCTATCGGCCTGCCGCCTGAGTGGGGGTGGGGCCCCCAGGGCTGAGCAGCGCGGCGGGCTGCCACTTTGACCCACTATGGCGGTCGGCCGCATGAGTGGGGGTCGGGCCCCCAGGGCTGATCAGCGGGGTGGGCTGCCACTTTGACCCACTCTGGCCGTCGGCCGCCTGAGTGGGGCTGTGGCCCC
>NW_025800496.1:529-1013 GCF_021613505.1 Equus quagga | reverse complement strand
GCAACTTTGACTGGGATTGCATGGAATCCAGAGATTCCTTTCTCCGCTATGGACGTTTCAAGTGTGTTAATTCTTCCATTCCTAGGTCCCGGAATATCCTCCTTTTTCCTTGTGTCGTCTTGAATTTCTTTCCCCAAACGTTTGCTAGTTTTCGATTGACATCGCTTTCACCTGTTTGGCTAAGGTTCTTCATAGAGATCTTCTTCTTCGTACTGGCAAGCTGTGTTTTTTTTTTGTTTGTTTGTCTTTAGCTTCCGTCTTTTTATGCTTTGCAACTTGTAACTGGTTCTGTTTTGTTAGAAGTGCATCGCCGTGCTCACATCTGCTGGCAATGCTCCTGTATTTGCTGTGGAAGTCTGGCCCTATCTAACGTCCCTACCCATCTGCCTCTACACCCCGTGGGACGCCTGCCCCATTATGACTGAAGCAGTGGTGAGGAGGCTCACCCCCAGGATTCCACCCGGGCCACCCCGGGCCACCGACC
>NW_025800496.1:0-429 GCF_021613505.1 Equus quagga | reverse complement strand
TCGCCTTGCATTTTCTGGGACCTTTTTTTCTTTTCCACAGTATACTCGTCATGGTCTTTCTCAGCTATCTCCCTTAGATGTGCTCATCAGTCCGTTCTCCTTCAGTCCAAGTGTTTAATTTTGTATTTCTTGAATCACTGTATGTTCTCTAGACCGAGGTGTGAGTGCTTTCGTGACTCTTGGTTGCTGTCTTTGAATTTGCACAGGACACTTGTTGGACTCTTTGCTATACTAGCCTAGGTCCAACGAAGGACTGAGAACCCGTGGTCATCTGGGTTGGTTTGACATCCTGAGATCAGAAACTCCAAATTCGAGGTGGTCCTGGCAACCCCCTCATGGACATAATGTTTTTCCGAGACCAATTAGACAAACCTGATGAATTCCTCTCTCCAGGAAAGATATTTTTCTTTCTCTTTTGTGGATTTGGGT
>NW_025800495.1:747-1484 GCF_021613505.1 Equus quagga | reverse complement strand
TGCCACCTGAGCTAGCCTCTGTTGCCCATGTTCGTCAGTTTCAGAGGGTATATTTCTCAGTGTTGCCTTTTCCCCAGGTCTCCCCGCCCTTGTGTGTTTCTTCTGCTTAACGATTGCCACCTGAGCTAGCCCCTGTTGCCCATCTTCGTCAGTTTCAGAGGGTGGATTTCTCAGTGTTGCTTTTTCCCCAGGTCTTCACGACCTTGTATGTTTCTTTTGCTTGAAGTTTGCCACCTGAAGCCAGCCTCTCTTGCCCGTCTTCCTCATAGGGTAGATATTTCAGGGTTGCTTCTTCCCCTGGTCTCCACGCAATTGTGTTTTGTTTTTGCTTAACGATTGCCACCTGAGGTAGCCTCGGTTGCCCATCTTCGTCAGTTTCAGTGGGTGGATTTCTCCGTGTTGCTTTTTCCCCAGGTCTCCACGCACTTGGGTGTTACTTTTGCTTAACGATTGCCACCTGAGGTAGCCATGGTTGCCCATCTTCGTCAGTTTCAGAGGTTGAATTTCTCCGTGTTGCTTTTTCCACAGGTCTCCACTCCCTTGTGTGTTTCTTTTGCTTAAAGTTTGCCACCTGAAGCCAGGCTCTCTTGGCCGTCTTCCTCAGTTTCAGAGGGTAGATATGTCAGGGTTGCTTTTTCCCCAGGTCTCCACGCCTTTGTGTTTTGTTTTTCTTAACGATTGCCACAGGAAGTAGCCTCGGTTGCCCAAGTTCCTCAGTTTCAGAGGGTGGATTTCTC
>NW_025800495.1:0-737 GCF_021613505.1 Equus quagga | reverse complement strand
TGCCACCTGAGCTAGCCTCTGTTGCCCATGTTCGTCAGTTTCAGAGGGTATATTTCTCAGTGTTGCCTTTTCCCCAGGTCTCCCCGCCCTTGTGTGTTTCTTCTGCTTAACGATTGCCACCTGAGCTAGCCCCTGTTGCCCATCTTCGTCAGTTTCAGAGGGTGGATTTCTCAGTGTTGCTTTTTCCCCAGGTCTTCACGACCTTGTATGTTTCTTTTGCTTGAAGTTTGCCACCTGAAGCCAGCCTCTCTTGCCCGTCTTCCTCATAGGGTAGATATTTCAGGGTTGCTTCTTCCCCTGGTCTCCACGCAATTGTGTTTTGTTTTTGCTTAACGATTGCCACCTGAGGTAGCCTCGGTTGCCCATCTTCGTCAGTTTCAGTGGGTGGATTTCTCCGTGTTGCTTTTTCCCCAGGTCTCCACGCACTTGGGTGTTACTTTTGCTTAACGATTGCCACCTGAGGTAGCCATGGTTGCCCATCTTCGTCAGTTTCAGAGGTTGAATTTCTCCGTGTTGCTTTTTCCACAGGTCTCCACTCCCTTGTGTGTTTCTTTTGCTTAAAGTTTGCCACCTGAAGCCAGGCTCTCTTGGCCGTCTTCCTCAGTTTCAGAGGGTAGATATGTCAGGGTTGCTTTTTCCCCAGGTCTCCACGCCTTTGTGTTTTGTTTTTCTTAACGATTGCCACAGGAAGTAGCCTCGGTTGCCCAAGTTCCTCAGTTTCAGAGGGTGGATTTCTC
>NW_025800494.1:821-1632 GCF_021613505.1 Equus quagga | reverse complement strand
CCCTTGTGTCTTTTTTTTTTCTGCTTAAAGGTTCCCACCTGAGCTAGACTCTGTTGCCCATGTTCGTCAGTTTCAGAGGGTAGATTTCTCAATGTTGCCTTTTCCCTAGGTCTCCCTGCCCCTGTGTGTTTCTTTTGCTTAACGATTGCCACCTGAGCTAGCCACTGTTGCCCATCGTCGTCAGTTTCAGAGGTTAGATTTCTCAGTGTTGCTTTTTCCCCAGGTATCCACGCCCTTGTGTGTTTCTTTTTGCTTAACGATTGCCACATGAGGTAGCCTGTGTTGCCCATAGTCCTCAGTTTCAGAGGGTGGATTTCTCACTGTTGCTTTTTCCCCAGGTCTCCACGCCCTTGTGTGTTTCTCCTTTTTTTGCTTAATGTTTGCCACCTGAGCTAGCCTCTGTTGCCCATCTTGTTCAGTTTCAGAGGGTAGATTTCTCAGTGTTGCTTTTTCGCCAGGTCTCCACGCCCTTGTGTCCTTTTCTTTCTGCTTAAAGGTTGACACCTGAGCTAGCCACTGTTGCCCATGTTCGTCAGTTTCAGAGGGTAGATTTCTCCGTGTTGCTTTTTCCCCAGGTTTCCACGCACTTCCTTTTATTTTTCCTTAAATATTGCCACCTGAGCTAGCCTGTGTTGCCCATCTTCGTCGGTTTCAGAGGGTCGATTTCTCACTGTTGCTTTTTTGCCACATCTGCACGCCATTGTGTTTTGTTTTTGCTTACACATTCCCACCTGGGCTAGCCTACGTAGCCCATCTTCTTCAGTTTCAGAGGGTACGTTTCTCAGTGTTGCTTTCTACCCAGGTCTTGACG
>NW_025800494.1:0-811 GCF_021613505.1 Equus quagga | reverse complement strand
CCCTTGTGTCTTTTTTTTTTCTGCTTAAAGGTTCCCACCTGAGCTAGACTCTGTTGCCCATGTTCGTCAGTTTCAGAGGGTAGATTTCTCAATGTTGCCTTTTCCCTAGGTCTCCCTGCCCCTGTGTGTTTCTTTTGCTTAACGATTGCCACCTGAGCTAGCCACTGTTGCCCATCGTCGTCAGTTTCAGAGGTTAGATTTCTCAGTGTTGCTTTTTCCCCAGGTATCCACGCCCTTGTGTGTTTCTTTTTGCTTAACGATTGCCACATGAGGTAGCCTGTGTTGCCCATAGTCCTCAGTTTCAGAGGGTGGATTTCTCACTGTTGCTTTTTCCCCAGGTCTCCACGCCCTTGTGTGTTTCTCCTTTTTTTGCTTAATGTTTGCCACCTGAGCTAGCCTCTGTTGCCCATCTTGTTCAGTTTCAGAGGGTAGATTTCTCAGTGTTGCTTTTTCGCCAGGTCTCCACGCCCTTGTGTCCTTTTCTTTCTGCTTAAAGGTTGACACCTGAGCTAGCCACTGTTGCCCATGTTCGTCAGTTTCAGAGGGTAGATTTCTCCGTGTTGCTTTTTCCCCAGGTTTCCACGCACTTCCTTTTATTTTTCCTTAAATATTGCCACCTGAGCTAGCCTGTGTTGCCCATCTTCGTCGGTTTCAGAGGGTCGATTTCTCACTGTTGCTTTTTTGCCACATCTGCACGCCATTGTGTTTTGTTTTTGCTTACACATTCCCACCTGGGCTAGCCTACGTAGCCCATCTTCTTCAGTTTCAGAGGGTACGTTTCTCAGTGTTGCTTTCTACCCAGGTCTTGACG
>NW_025800493.1:1225-1368 GCF_021613505.1 Equus quagga | reverse complement strand
TTTTCCCAGGGCTCCACGCCCTTGTGTGTTTCTTTTGCTTAACGATTACCACCTGAGCTAGCCCCTGTTGCCCAACTTCGTCAGTTTCAGAGGGTGGATTTCTCCGTGTTGCTTTTTACCCAGATCTCCACGCCCTTGTGTGT
>NW_025800493.1:0-1125 GCF_021613505.1 Equus quagga | reverse complement strand
TAGCCTCTGTTGCCCATCTTGTTCAGTTTCAGAGGGTAGATTTCTCCGTGTTGCTTTTTCCCCAGGTCTCCACGCACTTCCTTTTATTTTTCCTTAAAAATTGCCACCTGAGCTATCCTGTGTTGCCCATCTTCGTCGGTTTCAGAGGGTAGATTTCTCACTGTTGCCTTTTCCCCAGGTCTCCACGACCCTGTGTGTTTCCTGTGCTTAACGATTGCCACCTGAGATAGACTCTGTTGCCCATCTTCGTCAGTTTCAGAGGGTGGATTTCTCAGTGGTGCTTTTTCCCCAGATCTCCACGCCCTTGTGTGTTTCTTTTGCTTAACGATTGCCACCTGAGGTAGCCTCTGTTGGCCATCGTCGTCTGTTTCAGAAGGTGGATTTCTCAGTATTGCTTTTTCCCCAGGTCTCCACGCCCTTGTGTGTTTCTCCTTTTTTAGCTTAATGTTTGCCAACTGAGCTAGCCTCTGTTGCCCATGATCCTCAGTTTCTGAGGGTGGATTTCTCAGTGTTGCTTTTGCCCCAGGTTTCCACGCCCTTGTGTGTTTCTCCTTTTTTGCTTAATGTTTGCAACCTGAGCTAGCCTCTGTTGCCCATGTTCGTCAGTTTCAGAGGGTAGATTTCTCCGTCTTGCTTTTTCCCCAGGTGTCCACGCACTTCCTTTTATTTTTCCTTAAAAATTGCCCCCTGAGCTAGCCTGTGCTGCCCATCTTCGTCGGTTTCAGAGGGTCGATATCTCACTGTTGCTTTTTTGCCACGTCTGCACGCCCTTGTGTTTTGTTTTTGCTTACACATTCCCACCTGGGCTAGCCTACGTAGCCCATCTTCTTCAGTTTCAGAGGGTACATTTCTCAGTGTTGCTTTCTACCCAGGTCTTAACGTCCCAGTGTTCTTTTGTTGGTGTTGTTTTCTTTTTTTTTTTGCTTAATAATTGCCACCTGACCTAGCCTGTCTTGTCCATCTTCGTCAGTTTTAGTGGGTAGATTTCACAGAGCTGCTTTCTCCCAAGGTCTCCACGCCCTTGTGTGTTTCTCTTCTTCTTGCCTAATGATTGCCACCTGAATTAGCCTCTGTTGCCCATCTTCGTCAGTTTCAGAGGGTGGATTTCTCGGTGTTGCTTTTTCC
>NW_025800492.1:557-1287 GCF_021613505.1 Equus quagga | reverse complement strand
AGCACGTGTTACTGGCACATCTGAGAGGTGGTTCCGGCATGCCCGGCTGGTGATTCCACTGTGTCCGGCAAGTGGTTCTGGCATAGCCGGCAGGTGATTTTGGCGTGTCCCTCAGTGGTTCCAGCGAGTTGAGCAGGTGACTCTGGCGTGCTCTTCAGGTGGTTCCGGCGTGTCTGCCAAGTCGTTCTGGCATAGCTGGGAGGTTATTTTGGCGTGTCCAGCAGGTGGTTCCGGCGAGTCGAACAGATGGTTCCGGCATGCTCAGCAGGTGGTTGCAGCATGTCTGGCATGTGGTTCTGGCACGTCTGAGAGGTGGTTCTGGCATGCCCGGCAGGTGATTCCAGACTGTCTGCCAAATGGTTCCGGCATAGCCAACATGTGACTTTGGCATTTCTGGAGGTGTTTCAGTCTAATCGACCAGGTGGTTCCGGCGTGCTCGGCAGGTGGTTCAGGCGTGTCCGGCAGCTGGTTCCGGTCTGTCCGGGAGGTGGTTCCGGGATGTGCGCCAAGTGGTTCTGGTTCTGTCATAACCGGCAGGTGATTTTGGCATGTCCAGAAGGTGGTTCCAGCAAGTCGAGCAGGTGCTTCCTTCGTGCTCGGCAGGTGGTTCAGGCGTATCCGGCAGGTGGTTCCGGTCTATCCGGGAGGTGGTTACAGTGTGTCCTGCACGTTTTTCTGGCACGTCTGACAGGTGGTTCCGGCATGCCCAGCAAGTGATTCCGGAGTGTCC
>NW_025800492.1:0-547 GCF_021613505.1 Equus quagga | reverse complement strand
GCAGGTGATTTTGGCGTGTCCGGCAGGTGGTTCCAGCAAGTCAAGCAGGTGGTTACGGTGTGCTTGGTAGGGTATTCAGGCGCGTCCGGCAGATCATTCGGGTATGTCTGGGAGGTGGTTCCGGTGAGTCGAGCAGGTGGTTTCGGTGAGCTCGGCAGGTGCTTCCGGCGTTCCCAGCATGTGGTTCTGGCATGTCTGAGAGGTGGTTCCAGCATGCCCGGCTGGTGATTCCGAACTGTCTGCCAAGTGCTTCTGGCATAGCCAGCTGTTGATTGTGGTGTGACCGGGAGGTCGTTCCAGTGAGTCGAGCAGGTGGTTCCGGCGTGCTTGGCAGTTGGTTCAGGCGTGTCCGGCAGGTGGTTCTGGTCTGTCCAGGAGGCGTTACCGTCATGTCCGGCACGTGGCTGTGTCACGTCTGAGAGATGGTTCCGGCATGCCCGGCAGGTGATTCCGGAGTTTCTGCAAAGTGGTTCTGGCATAACCGGCAGGTGATTTTGGCATGTCCGGCAGGTGGTTCCGGCGAGTCAAGCAGGTGCTTCCAGCGTGC
>NW_025800491.1:1721-3087 GCF_021613505.1 Equus quagga | reverse complement strand
GGCACTGAAATGGACTTTTGGATCAAACTTTTGCCTGAACTAGGGATGATGTTGGCCTGCTTTGGTTATTCGTAATGGTAATTAGTAGTAACATTGTGGACTGTAACCTTTTCCTTTGGCTCCTGAGTTTAGCACGGAACGTGTTCTCTTGGTAATGTTCCTTTTCATCTCTTTGTAATGGTCTTCCTTTCTATAGCATCATTAAGCATTTTGAGGTGATTACCAATCCTTGAAAGTTCATCTTCTCTAATCTCTTTCAGCCTCCAAAGTTTTAGGCCATAAATCTGGACCCCTAGAGAACATATTGTGAATAAGGAAATACAAAATTCATAACTTGGAATGGAGGAGGAAAGACTGATAAGAATATCTATGGGAGATAGCTGTGAAAGACCATGACGAATGATGTGGATTAAGGCTGCCCCAGCTCGAAAAGCCCAAGGTTACCTGGCCTACATACCAAACTACATGACCCGGTGCGTTTTTTTTTTTTTTTGGTATGAATTAGACGTGTCCCAGTGATAGAATCCCATTTCATGCTCACCTACATGCCTATCTATATGGCCAGATTGGTATTTAATGCTATATGACCACACAATAACCAGACCCCATCTGAACTGAAATCATTTAATGACTTTTTTAAAGTAATGTTATGATAGATTACAACCTTGTGAGATTTCAGTTGTACATTTTTGTTAGTCATGTTGTGGGTACACCACTTCCCCCTCTGTGCCCTCCCCCCACCCCCCCTTTTCCCTTGTAACCACCGATCAGATCTCCTTATCAATCTACTAATTTCCACCTATGAGTGGAGTCATATAGAGTTCGTCTTTCTCTGACTGTCTTATTTCACTTAACATAATACCCTCGAGGTCCATCCACGTTGTTGTGAATGGGCCAATTTTGTCTTTTTTTTATGGCTGAGTAGTATTCCATTGTGTATATATACGCAGTACACTCTTTGACATCAGTTTCAAAAGAATCTTTTCAGACGCTGTAATTCCTCAGTTGAGGGAAACAATAGAAAGAATAAACAAATGGGACTTCATCAGACTAAAGAGCTTCTTCAAGGCAATGGAAAACAGGATTGAAACAAAAAAAACAGCTCACTAATTGGGAAAAAAATATTTACAAGCCACTTATCCGACAAAGGGTTAATCTTCATATTATACAAAGAACTCACACTGCTTAACAACAAAAAAACAAACAACCTGATCAAAAAATGGGCAGAGGACATGAATAGACATTTCTCAAAAGAAGATATCCGACAAAGGGTTAATCTTCATATTATACAAAGAACTCACACTGCTTAACAACAAAACAACAAACAACCTGATCAAAAAATGGGCAGAGGACATGAATAGACATT
>NW_025800491.1:0-1621 GCF_021613505.1 Equus quagga | reverse complement strand
AACAAACAACCTGATCAAAAAATGGGCAGAGGACATGAATAGACATTTCTCAAAAGAAGATATGAATATGGCCAATAGACACATGAAAAGATGTTCATCATCGCTAATCATCAGGGAAATGCAAATCAAAACTACACTAAGATGACTTTTAACATCATATGTTCTTTTTCCAGTAAAAATGTCATGTACCAATGCATTATAAAATTAGCCCTTACCTTCAACTCAGGGCAGCAGCAGGACCTCTGACTGCCCATGGAACCTTTCCCCATGCAGCAGCAGCAGCTCTTCACTGCCCATAGGTCCTGTCCCCATGCAGCAACTATTTACTGCCCATGGGTCCTGTCGCCATGATGTCCTGTACCATTCTATAAATAAAAGAGCACCACTTCCAGAATTTGAGAGTCCAAGAAATCTTTCTTTTGACTCTTCAGCTTGCCAAGCCCATATCATATCTTGTGGCCCATATCGAAAACTTGCTTCATAGGTTTGTGAGCTCGAATTCTGGTAAGTGCCCTTTTCTTCCTTGTGCCTCTCTCTGTTTCGAGGATGGATCTAAATTCACTTCTCCATCAGGAACTTTCTTGGATAGCTGCATGAATCCACGTTTGCTTCCCATGGCTACTCTATAGGGCAAATCATGGCATTCAGCTTGAAGAGAATCAGTACCTTAAGCCTAAGGGCGATGTAGAGTGAATTACTCCATTCCTTCCTAAATCTATCTCTAATATACAAATTTTAGGTGGGCGCGGGTCGGCCACTTAAGTCCTTAGGATGGCCGGCAATCTGCAAGACTCCCCTGGAAGGTTTCTTTTCCTAAGGCTGGATTGGGATACCTCCCATGGCACCTCACCATGCTCTGAACTGTGTGAATGTCTCAATCGGGACTACAGTTCAAGGAAAGTACCAAAGTCTAACCTTTGGTTGCATGTGGGAAACCCTCCTTCAAAGAATGGCTCCAACACGCAATTGGGTAGAATGTCCCCCAGCTCAGTGGAAAATTCTACACTATTTTTCTCCATCCTGTTCTCTCTTAAACTTCTCCTTTTCTCTTGGGGACCATTCAACAGGCTCCTATTACTGCCAGGCAGAATAGGAAAGATGTTCACCAGGCACCTGTTACTGCCAGGCATACCACAGAAGGTACACAAGGGATGCAATGCTGGGGGCCACGCCCATCACCCCTTTCTATAGGAACCCCACAGTAGGAACCACATGTAGGATGCTGCCGTAGGGTGAGGGGTGATCTTCAAGGTAATGGACATGTCTCTTTCATCTTTGTTAGAGTTACAATGGCCATTTTCATCTCCTTTTGAACTTTGCAACTGGGGAAACAAAGGAATCTTTCAAGGATCAAGGCCTCCACCACTGGAGCCCCAACTATGGCTTTCTGGGCCTGATCACCCCAGCGACCCTAAGTAGGGTGCCCTCTCTTGGCGGTTGACTCATTGAGTAGTTTAGTCACCTACTGAGTTGGCTATGAGGGTAGGAGACCTGTGATTTATTCTGAGAACTGTCATGCTATGGTAGTGTGCCACAGCACAGGAACTGTTGTGTGACTCTTATCTTGAGAACCCTCTGAGAGCAGCCATGAGGGTGAGGTCTGGTGTCTTCTTTTCCTTTC
>NW_025800490.1:851-1534 GCF_021613505.1 Equus quagga | reverse complement strand
TTCTCTTATGCTAACTATGACTTACAGCCATTTAGTGAAATTATACCATCATGAGCAAAACTGAAACACATTGGTTATATTACCAAGGCTTTGACTGGTGGATGGATTGGATGATGCACCCTAGGCTTTCTCTGGATGCAAGGTAGAACTACATTTACTATATCTCCTCCTGCTAAGCTACCCAACCTGCAACAGCACTGGACCCGCTCTGTCTTCCCCTGGTATGACCATCTTTCCGCAATTTTCCTTACCCAATTAGGAATCGAAAATATCGTCTTGCACATGGAAGTCCTAAACAAATTTAGTATGAAGGCATTAAATGATACACAACACAGCATTTCGCTGCTCAATTTCGAAGTATCCCAAATGTGTAAGGCAGTCCTTCAAATCCAAATGGCACTGGATGTCTTGACAGCAGCACAAGGAGGCACCAGTGTCATTATAAAAACCATGTTGTGTCTATGTTCCTGACTACCATCAAAATATTTCTGGCTTCCTATCCCAGCCACCAAATTAAATCCATGTCTGACCAACCCTAACTGTAAACGACTCATTGAACTCCTAGTCAGGACCAGGTTTCTGCAGTACTTCAAAATCTTATTCATTGGGTTAAACATACTGCTTGTATTTCTTATCATAATTTGTTGTCTCTTTCGTTGTTTGTCTTTAGCATGTCAAAAATG
>NW_025800490.1:0-751 GCF_021613505.1 Equus quagga | reverse complement strand
CTAGTCAGGACCAGGTTTCTGCAGTACCTCAAAATCTTATTCATTGGGTTAAACATACTGCTTGTATTTCTTATTATAATTTGTTGTCTCTTTCATTGTTTGTCTTTAGCATGTCAAAAATGTTTCACCTCCCGGACCACCTCTCGTCAAAGGATTCTCTCGTCTCCAGAGGCTCTGTACAACTTGTCACCCATGAACTCCACCGGTGAAGACTTCTGGTCCACTGAACTTCCTACCTGTACCTATGGCCCCATTTTGTGGCAGCTCTACGACCTTGTACAGCCAGAAGTAGATACAGAAGACTGACCATCATTCATATCCCCAAAGATTTCCAGTCATAATGGGTTCAGGGGTGGTTTATGATGTGGATTAATGCTGCCCAAGCTAGGGAAGCCCAAGGTGACCTGGCCTACATGCCAAACTACATGACCTGGTGGATATTTTTATAGTATGAATTGGGGCTGCCCCAGGGAGAGTAATCTCACATTGATCTGTGAAGGCCTCTAGATGCCAGAAAAGCCAAGCCAAGGACTTGCCATCAGATTTGGCCTGCAGTACCTACAGATGTGAGTTGAGTTCTCTTTGAGGTCCACCAAAATATTCCGAGGTTCCTTGCACCTGGCAGATAAGCAAGCTTCCTTAGTGACCGGGCAAGATTGCCAGAATCTCTGTAAACAAGGTACCAGGCCCATGTTTCCTAGGGACTGTATTCCAGAAAGTCCAATCTTTGTTCCTGAAATGCTGTCTTGTC
>NW_025800488.1:561-1112 GCF_021613505.1 Equus quagga | reverse complement strand
TGTCTTTATGCAGGAGTGTTTCCGAGTTCTTTGGATCAACACGCCGCATAAAGACATGTGCACCGCTGAGTTCACCACAGCGTCGCTCCCACTACCCAAGACTTGGAAGCCTCCCTGGAGCCCAGCAAGGGATGAGTGCAGAAGGAAGATGGGCTATAGCCACGCAATGGCATACCAGTCAGCCGGAACCAAGGATGCAATCCAGCCATTTGTGAGCACCAGAATGGCTGTGAGGGTTTTAGGGAAGTGAAACAAGCCCCAGGGAGAAAGCCAAGTACCGTAGGACCTCACTTAAGAGGAGAAGAAAAAAGAAGCGGTCAGGAAGAGGTGGCACGGGACATTTGATTGGGGGATCCCAGAGACAAAGCGGGGAGGTGTGAGAGGGTGAAACAGATGATGAGGCACAAGTGTGTGGTGAGGGCCTGCTATGAGGCTTACGCAGGGGAAGATGCTGTAAGCTACACGTAAGTCTACATCGATGAGGATGCAAATCGGAAAGATATAGGATGTTCTAATGCAGGGTTGCGGCAATAAATTCACCTAAAAGCAAA
>NW_025800488.1:0-551 GCF_021613505.1 Equus quagga | reverse complement strand
TGTCTTTATGCAGGAGTGTTTCCGAGTTCTTTGGATCAACACGCCGCATAAAGACATGTGCACCGCTGAGTTCACCACAGCGTCGCTCCCACTACCCAAGACTTGGAAGCCTCCCTGGAGCCCAGCAAGGGATGAGTGCAGAAGGAAGATGGGCTATAGCCACGCAATGGCATACCAGTCAGCCGGAACCAAGGATGCAATCCAGCCATTTGTGAGCACCAGAATGGCTGTGAGGGTTTTAGGGAAGTGAAACAAGCCCCAGGGAGAAAGCCAAGTACCGTAGGACCTCACTTAAGAGGAGAAGAAAAAAGAAGCGGTCAGGAAGAGGTGGCACGGGACATTTGATTGGGGGATCCCAGAGACAAAGCGGGGAGGTGTGAGAGGGTGAAACAGATGATGAGGCACAAGTGTGTGGTGAGGGCCTGCTATGAGGCTTACGCAGGGGAAGATGCTGTAAGCTACACGTAAGTCTACATCGATGAGGATGCAAATCGGAAAGATATAGGATGTTCTAATGCAGGGTTGCGGCAATAAATTCACCTAAAAGCAAA
>NW_025800486.1:348-1074 GCF_021613505.1 Equus quagga | reverse complement strand
GGATGGTTCAATCTTAGGAAATCTAATAATTTGACTTATTCTTAATATGGGTAAATGAGAAAAATTATATGATTTATTTGATGGATGCTAAAAGGCATGTGATTAAATTAGCATCTATTTGTAATTTTTAGAACACCTCCTAATAAAATGGGATCTTACCCAAAGCCAGCATCATCTTTAATGGTGTAGTACTAAAAGCATTCCCATTAAACCCAGAACAAGACTAGAATGCCCATTATCGTCACTATTATTTACCCCTGCTCAGTAATTAATAGATGATGCAGTTAGATACAAAAAAGAATAAGAAAGGGGGAGGTAGAATTATCAGCATTTGCCAGTAATTTCATCTCTTTTGGAAAATCTAAGATAACCAATCCCCCCATGAATCTATTAGAAACAATAATAGGGTTCGTTAAGGGCACCGATGAGGAAATTACTATGCAAAATCTGTAGTTTTCCCATATGCCTACCCAAACTGTTTTGAAAATATAATGAGAGAAAATATTCTATTTATAGAACCAGCCAACCAAACAGAATAACTTGAAATATATTTAGCAAAAGTTACAAGGGACTTGTAAGAACAAAATTTTAATGCTTTATGGAGGGGCATCAAAGAAAGAGGAGTAAATGGAAAGTGACCTCTTTCTCTTGGCTAGCATGTCTTTTTTTCCACCCCTCCCTCTCTCCCTCTCTCCCTCCTTCTTCCCTCTCATCCTGTCCCTGGCT
>NW_025800486.1:0-248 GCF_021613505.1 Equus quagga | reverse complement strand
CTCCCTCCCTCTCATCCTGTCCCTGGCTCTTCCCTTCTCCCTCCCCCTCCCTCCTCCTTTGATTAGAGTTCTTTGCTGCTAAGTTGAGGGTGTGTTTGAGAGTGGTCTGAAAGTATTGGTTATATGAACGTGGCGAAAATGTTGTACTTCATGTATAGAATTCCCTTCCTTTCCACATTACGGAGATTACGGTAAGACAGATGTTACTGTTTAGATTCATAAACAGTGGGGTGGGTGCTGATTGTTTT
>NW_025800485.1:418-1811 GCF_021613505.1 Equus quagga | reverse complement strand
AATCCTTAAGCAGGAACACACACACACACACACACACACAAAAGCGCGTAGAGACCTGGGGAAAAAGCAACACTGAGAAATCCACCCTCTGAAACTGACGAAGATGGGCAACAGGGGCTAGATCAGGTGGCAAACATTAAGCAAAAAAAGGCGAAACACACAAGAGTGTGGAGACCTGGGGAAAAAGCAACACGGAGAAATCCACCCTCTGAAAATGAGGAACATGGGCAACAGAGGCTACATCAGGTGGCAATCGTTAAGCAAAAGAAACACACAAGGGTGTGGAGACCTGGGGCTAAAGCAACACTGAGAAATCCACCCTCTGAAACTGAGGAAGATGGGCAACAGTGGCTAGCTCAGGTGGCAATCGTTAAGCAAAAGAAACACACCGGGGCGTGGAGACCTGGGGAAAAAGCAACACTGAGAAATCTAAATTCTGAAACTGACTACGATGGGCAACAGTGGCTAGCTCAGGTGGCAACCGTTAAGCAAAAGAAACACACAGGGGCGTGGAGACCTGGGGAAAAGGCAACACTGAGAAATCTACCGTCTGAAACTGACGAACATGGTCAAGAGAGTCTAGCTCAGGTGCCAACCTTTAAGCAGAAACAAAAAAGACACAAGCGCGTGGAGAGCTGGCGAAAAAGCAGCACTGAGAAATGTGCCCTTTGAAACTGACGAAGATGGGCAACAGGGGCTAGCTCAGGTGGCAATCCTTAAGCAAAAGAAACACACAAGGGCGTGGAGACCTGTGGAAAAGGCAACACTGAGAAATCCACCCTCTGAAACTGAGGTACATGGGCAACAGAGGCTAGCTCAGGTGGCAACCTTTAACTGGAAAAAAAAAGACACAAGGGCGTGGAAACCGGGCGAAAAGGCAACACTGAGAAATCCACCCTCTGAAACTGACGAAGATGGGAAACAGGGGCTAGCTTAGGTGGCAATCCTTAAGCAGGAACACACACACACACACACACACAAAAGCGCGTGGAAACATGGGGAAAAAGCAACACTGAGAAATCCAAGCTCTGAAAATGAGGAACATGGGCAACAGAGGCTACCTCAGGTGGCAATCGTTAAGCAAAAGAATCACACAGGGGCATGGAGACCTGGGGAAAAGGCAACACTGAGAAATTCACCCTCTGAAACTGACGAAGATGGGCAACAGTGGCTAGCTCAGGTGGCAATCGTTAAGCAAAAGAAACACAACGGGTTGTGGAGACCTGGGGGAAAAACAACACTGGGAAATGCACCCTCTGAAACTGACGAAGATGGGCAACAGTGACTAGCTCAGGTGGCAATCGTTAAGCAAAAGAAACACACAGGGGCGTGGAGACCTGGGGAAAAGGCAACACTGAGAAATCTACCCTCTGAAACTGACGAACATGGTCAA
>NW_025800485.1:0-318 GCF_021613505.1 Equus quagga | reverse complement strand
GAGCTAGCCTCTGTTGCCCATCTTCTTCAGTTTCAGAGGGTAGCTCAGGTGGCAAACATTAAGCCAAAAAAGGAGAAACACACAAGGGCGTGGAGACCTGGGGAAAAAGCAACACTGAGAAATCCACCCTCTGAAACTGAGGACCATGGGCAACAGAGGCTACCTCAGGTGGCAATCGTTAAGCAGAAGAAACACACAAGGGCGTGGAGACCTGGGGAAAAAGCAACACTGAGAAATCTACCCTCTGAAACTCACGAAGATGGGCAACAGTGGCTAGCTCAGGTGGCAATCGTTAAGCAAAAGAAACACACAAGTGCG
>NW_025800484.1:1135-6391 GCF_021613505.1 Equus quagga | reverse complement strand
AATGGGATGGCTGGGTCATAGGGTATTTCTATTTTTAACTTTTTGAGAAATCTCCATACTGTTTTCCATAGTGGCTGTACCAGTTTGCATTCCCACCAACAGTGTATGAGGGTTCCTCTTTCTCCACAACCTCTCCAACATTTGTCGTTCTTGGTTTTGGATGTTTTTGCCAATCTAACGGGGGTAAGGTGATATCTTAGTGTAGTTTTGATTTGCATTTCCCTGATGATTAGCGATGATGAACATCTTTTCATGTGTCTATTGGCCATATTCATATCTTCTTTTGAGAAATGTCTGTTCATGTCCTCTGCCCATTTTTTGATCGGGTTGTTTGTTTTTTTGTTGTTAAGCAGTGTGAGTTCTTTGTATATTATGGAGATTAACCCTTTGTCGGATAAGTGGCTTGTAAATATTTTTTCCCAATTAGTGAGCTGTTTTTTTGTTTCAATTCTGTTTTCCCTTGCCTTGAAGAAGCTCTTTAGTCTGATGAAGTCCCATTTGTTTATTCTTTCTATTGTTTCCCTCAACTGAGGAGTTACAGTGTCCGAAAAGATTCTTTTGAAACTGATGTCAAAGAGTGTACTGCCTATATTCTCTTCCAAAAGACTTATTGTCTCAGGCCTAATCTTTAGGTCTTTGATCCATTTTGAGTTTATTTTGGTGTGTGGTGAAAAAGAATGGTCGATTTTCAGTCTTTTGCATGTGGCTGTCCAGTTTTCCCAGCACCATTTGTTGAAGAGACTTTCTTTTCTCCATTGTAGGCCCTCTGCTCCTTTGTCGAAGATTAGCTGTCCATAGATGTGTGGTTTTATCTCTGGGCTTTCAATTCTGTTCCATTGATCTGTGGACCTGTTTTTGTACCAGTACCATGCTGTTTTGATCACTGTAGCTTTGTAGTATGTTTTGAAATCGGGGATTGTGATTCCGCCGGCTTTGTTTTTCTTGCTCAAGATTGCTTTAGCAATTCGTGGTCTTTTGTTCCCCCATATGAATTTTAGGATTGTTTGTTCAATTTCTGTGAAGAATGTTCTGGGGATTCTGATTGGGATAGCATTGAATCTGTATATTGCTTTAGGTAGTATGGACATTTTAACTATGTTTATTCTTCCAATCCATGTGCAAGGAATGTCTTTCCATCTCTTTATGTCATCGTCAATTTCTTTCAAGAAAGTCTTGTAGTTTTCATTGTATAGATCCTTCACTTCCTTGGTTAAGTTTATCCCAAGGTATTTTATTCTTTTCGTTGCGATTGTGAATGGGATAGAGTTCTTGAGTTCTTTTTCTGTTAGTTTATTGTTAGTGTATAGAAATGCTACTGATTTATGCACGTTAATTTTATACCCTGCTACTTTGCTGTAGTTGTTGATTATTTCTAATAGTTTTTCTGTGGATTCTTTGGGGTTTTCTATGTATAAGATCATGTCGTCTGCAAACAACGCGAGTTTTACTTCTTCGTTACCTATTTGGATTCCTTTTATTTTTTTTTCCTGCCGAATTGCTCTGGCCAGCACCTCCAGTACTATGTTGAATAGGAGTGGTGAAAGTGGGCACCCTTGTCTTGTTCCTGTCCTCAGAGGGATGGCTTTCAGCTTTTGTCCATTGAGTATGATGTTGGCTGTGGGTCTATCATATATGGCCTTTATTATGTTGAGGTACTTTCCTTCTATACCCATTTTACTGAGGGTTTTTATCATAAATGGGTGTTGGATCTTGTCAAATGCTTTCTCTGCGTCTATTGAGATGATCATGTGGTTTTTGTTTTTCATTTTGTTGATGTAGTGTATCACGTTGATTGACTTGCGGATGTTGAACCATCCCTGTGTCCCTGGTATAAATCCCACTTGATCATGGTGTATAATCTTTTTGATGTATTGCTGTAATCGGTTTGCCAAAATTTTGTTGAGGATTTTTGCATCTATGTTCATCAGTGATATCGGCCTGTAGTTCTCCTTCTTTGTGTTGTCCTTGTCAGGTTTGGGGATCAGAGTGATGTTGGCTTCATAGAATGTGTTAGGGAGTTCTCCATCTTTCTCAATTTTCTGGAACAGTTTGAGGAGAATAGGTATTAAGTCTTCTTTGAATGTTTGGTAGAATTCTCCAGAGAAGCCGTCTGGTCCTGGACTCTTGTTTTTGGGGAGGTTTTTGATTACCGTTTCTATTTCCTTACTTGTGATTGGTCTATTCAGATTCTCCATTTCTTCCTGATTCAGTTTGGGGAGATTGTATGAGTCTAGGAATTTGTCCATTTCTTCCAAGTTGTTCAATTTGTTGGCATATAGTTTTTCATAGTATTCTCTTATGATCTCTTGTATTTCATTGGTATCTGTTGTGATTTCTCCTCTGTCATTCCTGATTTTGTTAATTTGCGCTTTCTCTCTTCTTTTCTTGGTGAGTCTGGCTAGGGGTTTGTCAATTTTGTTAATTCTTTCGAAGAACCAACTCTTTGTTTCATTGATCCTTTCTATTGTCTTTTTTGTTTCAATATCGTTTATTTCTGCTCTTATTTTTATTATTTCCCTCCTTCTACTGACTCTGGGCTTTGTTTGTTCTTCTTTTTCTAGTTCTGTTAGGTGTCGTTTGAGGTTGCTTACGTGAGCTTTTTCTTGTTTAGTGAGGTGAGCCTGTATTGCGATGAATTTCCCTCTTAGGACTGCTTTTGCTGCATCCCAAATGATTTGGTATGTTGTGTTCTCATTTTCATTTGTCTCCAGATAATATTTGATTTCTTCTTTAATTTCTTCAATGATCCATTGTTTGTTGAGAAGCGTGTTGTTTAGTCTCCACATTTTTGCACCTTTCTCTGCTTTTTTCTTGTAGTTGATTTCTAGTTTAATAGCGTTATGATTAGAAAAGATGCTTGATATTATTTCAACTCTCTTGTATTTATTGATGTTTGCTTTGGTTCCCAAAATATGGTCAATCCTTGAGAATGTTCCATGTGCACTTGAGAAGAATGTGTAACCTGCTGTTTTTGGATGAAGTGTTCTATATATATCTATTAAGTCCATCTGGTCTAATTTTTCATTTAATTCTATTATTTCCTTGTTGATTTTCTGTCTGGATGTTCTGTCCATTGGTGTTAATGGTGTGTTGAGGTCCCCTACTATTATTGTATTGTTGTTGATGTCTTCTTTTAGTTCTATTAAGAGTTGCTTTACAAATTTTGGTGCTCCTGTGTTGGGTGCGTATATATTTATAAGTGTTATGTCTTCTTGGTGGAGAGTCCCTTTTATCATTATATACTGTCCCTCTTTATCTTTCTTTATCTGTTTTGCTTTGAAATCTACCTTGTCTGATATTAGTATAGCGACACCTGCTTTCTTTTGTTCATTATTAGCTTGGAGTATTGTTCTCCATCCCTTCACTCTGAGTCTGTGTTTGTCTTTGGGGCTGAGGTGTGTTTCCTGGAGGCAGCATATTGTTGGATCTTGTTCTTTGATCCATCCTGCCACTCTGTGTCTTTTGATTGGGGAGTTCAATCCGTTTACATTTAGAGTGATTATTGAGACGTGGGGGCCTACCACTCCCATTTTGTGTCTTGTTTTCCGGTTTTTTTCAGTTTCCTTTGTTTCTCGTCCCATGGTTTAATCTGTTCTGATGTAGAGCTGCTACTCTCTGTTGTTGTCCTTCTACTTATCTCCTCTGCTCTTGGTTTTGTAGCCCCTTTCCTTTTTTGGATTTTTCAGGAATGAGGGTTTTCCTGAGGATTTCCTGAAGAGGAGGTTTTGTGGCAATGAACTCCCTTAATTTTTGTTTATCTGGGAAAGTTTTTATTTCTCCATCATATTTGAAGGATATTTTCGCTGGGTAGAGAATTCTCGGCTGTAGATTTTTCTCCTTCAGATTTTTGAATATATCATTCCACTCTCTTCTAGCCTGTAAAGTTTCTGCTGAGAAATCTGCTGATAGCCTGATGGGGGTTCCTTTGTAGGTTAGTTTCTTTTGCCTAGCTGTCCTTAATATTTTCTCCTTGTCGTTGACTTTTGCTAGCTTCACTACTATATGCCGTGGAGTTGGTCTTCTTGCATTGATAAAGTTTGGAGATCTATTGGCTTCTGTCACCTGAAGATCCATCTCCCTCACCAGATTTGGGAAGTTCTCAGCCATTATTTCTTTGAATAGGTTTTCTGCCCCTTTCTCCTTCTCTTCTCCCTCTGGTATACCTATAATCCTTACGTTGCATCTCCTAATTGTGTCTGATAATTCTCAGAGAGTTTCTTCATTTCTTTTAAGTCTTGCTTCTCTCTCCTCCTCTGCCTGCAACAATTCTATATTGCCATCTTCCAAATTGCTAATTCTTTCCTCCATATTATCGGCCCTACTGTTCAGAGCATCTAGATTTTTCTTAATCTCCTCTATTGTGTTCTTCATTTCCAATATTTCTGTTTGGTTCTTCTTTATCGTATCAAACTCTTTTGTGACATAGCTCCTGAACTCGTTGAGTTGTCGGTCAGAATTCTCTCTTAACTCATTGAGAATCTTAATGATGGCTGTTTTGAAGTCATCGTCATTTAGGTTATACATCTCATTTTCTTTGGGATTGTTTTCTGTATATTTGTTGCTTTCTTTCTGTTCTGGAGATTTAATGTATTTTTTCATATTGCTTGATGTTGTTGATTTGTGCCTCCGCATGGAAATAGAGTTTGGTTGCTCCTTTCACTTGTTTCAGCTGCTGCGGTGGGAGGAGCAGCTGTTTATATTTCACCAACCAGGAATCCTGTCCGTAGTTGCTACCTGGGCCTGGGCCCCTCTTCGTATCCGCAGTGGCCCTTTGGATTCCCTCCTCTGCCGTGGGGGCCGTCACAGGGGGGCTTCAGGCTGCAGGTGCCTACTGTTGCAGCCCACCTAGATGTGCTCTCTCCTTGGGGTCTGCAATGGTGTTATGGGCTTTTCCAGCAGCCAGGGGTGGGATCACTTATATTTGTCGCTCCGTTGCTGTCGGCACCCACCAAATCTCACTTGTCCTCTATAGGTCGCAGGAGAGCTATTGGCATCTTCTACAGTCTGTGGTTAGTACACCTAGCTATGCTGCTTTTGCCCTGGGGTCTTCCAGCCTTGTGGCTGGCGGCTGGGTGCCTTCTACTGGTGCTGTGCAGAGGCTTTCCCTAAGGCTGCTGTGAGCCTGTAGGGTTTCCCCCTAGGCTACTAAGCTGGGTCTCTGGAACTCTCTCCAGCCCCAGTCCTCTCTGAGATCTCCAGCAATCCCTAGCCTCACGGGGTGGGCAACGGCAGCTGGGGGTCGCCCCGCCCTCAGGG
>NW_025800484.1:0-1035 GCF_021613505.1 Equus quagga | reverse complement strand
AGTTCCCCCCGCCCCGGTCCTCTCCGAGATCTCCGGCAATCCCTAGCCCCACGGGGCGGGCAACGGCAGCTGGGGGTCGCCCCGCCCTCAGGGCTTCTCTCCTGGCCTCTGCCGGAGCCGTGAATGCTCAGCGTGGCCCCTCTGCTAATGGCAGGCAGAGAGTTTTGTCTGCTGCTCGGGCGGAGCTCCGGCGCTTCCCCTCCGGGTCGCAGAACCGGCCTTTGAAAATTCCCCCCACCCCGGTCCTCTCCGAGATCTCCGGCAATCCCTAGTCCCACGGGGCGGGCAACGGCAGCTGGGAGATCTCCGTGCCCTCCGTGTCTCTCTCTGGGACCCTCCGGGCGACCCGAGCACCAGGCTGGATCCCCCCCGCCAATGGCGGGGAGAGACTACCCCCGCGGGCTCAGGTGTGCAACTCCAAAGTTTCCCTCTGCGTTTAGGAGTAATTGCAGGGGTTTTAGGTAGGGTTCTGGTCACCTGTTTCCACCGTCGCTCCTCTGTTGTGTTCTCGCTCCTGCCCTAGACGTGCGTGGATCCTCTGGGGGCGTCCGTTGGAAGAAAGCCGCTTGCGGGTACCAGGCTGCCCGTCGGGGTCAGAGAGCCCTCACCTATTTCCACATCCTCCCGGAGGAAAGTCCATCCGCCTTCCGATGTATAGTCGCGTGGGTGTCTCAGACGTCCTGAGATGCTGTCTGGATATCCTTTGTCAAGCGATAAGTGTCCAAATAATTGTAGACTCGAAGGGCGAGAGACAAAGAGGACTACTCACGGCGCCATCTTGGCTCTTCTCTCCTCCATAGCATTCTTAAAGATGATAAAAGCTTTCGTACCATTGGTCCAGACATTGAAGAACCATCTAGTATCTTCAGCAGGAGAGGAACAGCTGTATTCATAAGTTTTAATGCTGCCAGCTATGTGACCTTGGGCAAGTTCTGTAACCTCTCTGTGCTCAGTTTCATCATCTGCGACGCACCCCGGCCCCAGTGCCAGACTTTTCTCTTTTTAAGCTTCTAAGGGACTCTGTGGGCTCCATGA
>NW_025800483.1:1256-2402 GCF_021613505.1 Equus quagga | reverse complement strand
TAGCGGAGAAAGGAATCTCTGGATTCCATGCAATCCCAGTCAAAGTTGCAGCCATATTTGCCAGAGAGATAGAAGAGAGAATCCTACAGTTTCTAGCCAGCAACAAGAGACCCTGAATAGGCCAAGGAATCCTCAGGAAAACGGAGAAACAGGACGTATCACACTTTCTGATTTCAACATAGAGGACGTAGCGCTAGGTACCGAAACGGCACAGTCCGTCCCAAAAACAGGCACACAGACCCATGCAACAGAATCGAGAGCCCAGAGCCCAGCTCAAACATACCAGGACAGCCCATTTGCGACCAGGGAGCCAAGAGGAGACAGTGGACAAAGGAGAGTCTCTCCAAGAAACGGTGCTGGGAAACCTGCACAGCCACATGGAACACAACGAGAGTAGACCATGATGTGCCACCTGGCACACGCACCACCTGAAATGGATTAAAGCCCTGAATGGCAGAGTTGAAACCGTGAAACTTTTAGGAGAAGACCTATGCAGAGTGCTCTTTGCCATCTCTCTGAGCCGCCTATTTGGAAGAAGCCTGTCTGACTGGGCAAGGGCAGCAAAGGAGACAAGAAACAAACGGGACCACCTCAAATGCAGACGCTTCTGCCCAGTCAAGGAAACCATCGACTCAATGCAAAGACAGCACAACAACTGGGAGTGGATGTTTGCAAAGCACACATCGGACAAGGGGTGAAAAGCCCAAAGATACAATCAACTCACACGTCTCCACAGGAAAAAGAACAAGCTGATGAAAACCTGGGCCAAAGATGGACGCAGAGATTTCTCCCAAGAAGATCTAAAGAGGGCCAACAGGTGCATGAAAAATTGTTCACCCTCATTAAGTCTGAGGCCAAGGCAAATCCCAACCGCAATGATATAGCAGCTCACAGTGGTCAGAATGGCAATAAGGAGGCAGACAGGAAACAACAAGTGTCAGAGAGGAGGTGGAGAGAAGGGAAGACTCCTGCACTGCTGGTGGCAGTGGAAAGCCGTGCAGCCACTAGGCCAAGCGGTGTGGAACAGCCTCCGAAATTTAAGAATCCATGTCCCATATGATCCAGCTATTCCTCTGGGGCGCGTTTAGCCAAAGAACTAGGAAACACTACCGCCTAAAGACATGTGCACCGCTGAGTTCACCACAG
>NW_025800483.1:0-1156 GCF_021613505.1 Equus quagga | reverse complement strand
CTGGGAGGGTTTTAGGGGAAGTGAAACAAGCCCCAGGGACAAAGTCAAATACCATAGGACCTCACTTACAAGGAGAAGAAAAAACAAGCACTAACCAACAGGTGGCACTGGACATTTGATCGGGGGTGCCCAGAAGCAAAGCGGGGCGGTGGGGTAGGGTGAAAGACATGATGAGGCACAAGTGTGTGGTGAGGGCCTGTGATTCGGCTTACGCTGGTGAAGAGGATGGAACCGACACGGAAGTCTAAATCGATGAGGATGTAAATCTGAAAGACATAGGAGGTTCTAATGCAGGGTTATTGCAATAAATCCACCTAAAATCACAGATCCAAAAAGGGGTCCAGAATGACGGCATACAGCTTTGGGGGCTGAAAAAGATTAGAGAAGCTGAACTTCCAAGGATGGAAAATCACCACAAAAGGCTTACTGATGCTACAGAAAGGTAGACCATTCCAAATACATGAAGAGGAATCCTACCAAGAGAACCTGATCCGTGCTAAGCCCAGGAACCAACGGAAAACGTTACCGTCCATGATGTTCCTACTAATCACCTTCACGAATAATCCAAACAGGCCCACATCTTCCCAAGTTCAGGCCACAGGTTGGTCCAAAAGTACAAGTCAGGGCCGGCCCTGTGGTGGAGCGGGCAAGTGCCCACGTTCCGCTTGCGTGGCCCGGGCCTCACTCTTTCACAGCACGGGTGCAGATCACATTAGCACTGTTAGGGAATAGAGATGTCATGGTACGGTGCGGACAGAGGTCATAAAGAAGTAGCAATTGTGGGGGTCCGTTATGAATACGCACCAGAAAAAGAACCGTGAGAATATTCCAATCTCTGAAGGCATCTGGTACACTTCCCCAAGGGAAGAAGGAAGGAAAACATGGGACCTGCCAAGGTGGAATTGGCAGAGTGCTGGGAGATGACACGATCATTGCGCATCAGAGGATTGCCTGGGCAACTTCAACTTGGGAGGGAGTCCAGGAGTTTCTCTGGGGAAGGTCCACCCACTTGGCCCTCTACCCAAGACATAAGAGATAACACCCAGGGTAATCTTACAGGAGAGAAACCAGCATCTAGAGAGAAAGGAGCAGGCCTTTCCAAGTTCGAGGAGACAGTTAGAAACCGACAAGAAATCCAGAAAAAGGAAAACTATCC
>NW_025800482.1:511-1666 GCF_021613505.1 Equus quagga | reverse complement strand
CAGAGAGCTGGAAGCCAGACGCTCTGGGGCCTGTCTCCTCTTGAGGACCCAAGGCAGGGCTTTGTGCCTTGCAGCTCTAGGGCAGTGTAGGACACGGCAGAGCAGAAGTTCTACTTCAGCAAGATCAGGGATGGGAAGCAACTGCATTTCCCAGGCCTTTGTAAGAGTTGTTGCCTGGAGGTTGTAAGAGAACTGTGGAGAGCGAGTTGTTTCTTAGCTTCCCAGAGATCTGGAAGCCTGAGGCATTGGGGCCTGTCTCTTCTTGAGGAACCAAGGCAGGGCTTTGTGCCTTGCAGCTCTAAGGCAAGGTAGGACACAGCAGAGCAGAAGTTATACTTGAGCGAGATCAGGGCTGGGACGCAACTGCATTTCCCAGGCCTTTGCACGAGATGTTCCCCGTAGGCTGTAAGAGCACTGTGGAGAGCGACTTGTTTCTTAGCTTCCCATAGAGCTGGAAGCGAGATGCTTTGGGGCCTGTCTCCCCTTGAGGAACCAAGGTAGGGCTTGTGCCTTGCAGCTCTAGCGCAATGTAGGACAGGGAAGAGCAGAAGTTCTACTTGAGCGAGATCAGGGATGGGCAGCAACTGCGTTTCACAGGGCTTTGCAGGAGAAGTTCCCTTTAGGGTGTAAGAGCACTGTGGAGAGCAAGTTGTTGCTTATCTTCCCAGCGAGCTGGAAGCCAGACGCTTTGGGGCCTGTCTCCCCTTGAGCAAGCAAGGAGGCATTTGTGTCTTGCAGCCCTAGGGCAATGTAGGACACGGCAGAGCAGAAGTTCTGCTCCAGCGAGATCAGGGCTGGGAAGCAACTGCGTATCCCAGGCCTTTGTAAGAGATGTTCCCGGTAGGCTGTAAGAGCACTGTGGGGAGCGAGTTGTTTCTTAGCTTCCCAGAGAGCTGGAAGCCAGACGCTTTGGGGCCTGTCTCCCATTGAGGACCCAAGGCAGGGCTTTGTGCCTTGCAGCTGTAGGGCAATGTAGGACAGGGAAGAGCAGAAGTTCTACTTGAACGAGAGCAGTGCTAGGCAGCAAGTGTGTTTCACAGGCGTTTGTAATAGATGTTGCTGGTTGGCTGCAAGAGCACTGTGGAGAGCGAGCTGTTTCTTAGCTTCCCAGAGAGCTGGAAGCCAGACGCTCTGGGGCCTGTCTCCTCTTGAGGA
>NW_025800482.1:0-411 GCF_021613505.1 Equus quagga | reverse complement strand
GGCAGTGTAGGACACGGCAGAGCAGAAGTTCTACTTCAGCAAGATCAGGGATGGGAAGCAACTGCATTTCCCAGGCCTTTGTAAGAGTTGTTGCCTGTAGTTTGTAAGAGAACTGTGGAGAGCGAGTTGTTTCTTAGCTTCCCAGAGATCTGGAAGCCTGAGGCGTTGGGGCCTGTCTCTTCTTAAGGAACCAAGGCAGGGCTTTGTGCCTTGCAGCTCTAAGGCAAGGAAGGACACGGCAGAGCAGAAGTTCTACTTCAGAGAGATCAGGGCTGGGAAGCAACTGCGTTTCCCAGGCCCTTGTAATAGATGTTGCCGGTAGGCTGTAAGAGCACTGTTGAGAGCGAGTTGTTTCTTAGCTTTCCAGAGAGCTGGAAGTCAGACGCTTTGGGGCCTGTCTCCCCTTTAGGA
>NW_025800481.1:277-1260 GCF_021613505.1 Equus quagga | reverse complement strand
TGCCACCTGAACTAGCCTCTGTTGCCCATCTTCGTCAGTTTCAGAGGGTGGATTTCTCAGTGTTGCTTTTTCCCCTGGTCTCCACGCCCTTGTGTGTTTCCTTTGCTTAACGATTGCCACCTGAGGTAGCCTCTGCTGCCCATGTTCCTCAGTTTCAGAGGTTGGATTTCTCAGTGTTGCTTTTTCCCCAGGTCTCCACGCCCTTGTGTGTTTCTCCTTTTTTGCTTAATGTTTGCCACCTGAGCTAGCCCCTGTTGCCCATCTTCGTCAGTTTCAGAGGGTGGATTTCTCAGTGTTGCTTTTTCCCCAGTTCCCTACGCGCTTTTGTGTGTGTGTGTGTGTGTGTGTGTTCCTGCTTAAGGATTGCCACCTGAGCTAGCCCCTATTGCCCATCTTCGTCAGTTTCAGACGGTGGATTTCTCAGTGTTGCCTTTTCCCCAGGTCTCCACGCCCCTGTGTGTTTCTTTTGCTTAACGATTGCCACCTGAGGTAGCCTCTGTTGCCCATCGTCGTCTGTTTAAGAGGGTGCATTTCTCAGTGTTGCTTTTTCCCCAGGTCTCCACGCCCTTGTGTGTTTCTTTTGCTTAACGATTGCCACCTGAGGTAGCCTCTGTTGCCCATGGTCCTCAGTTTCAGAGTGTGGATTTCTCAGTGTTTCTTTTCCCCAGGTCTCCACGCACTTCCTTTTATTTTTCCTTAAAAATTGCCACCTTAGCTAGCCTGTGTTGCCCATCTTCGTCCATTTCAGAGGGTAGATTTCTCACTGTTGCTTTTTTGCCAGCTCTGCACGCCCTTGTGTTTTGTTTTTGCTTACACCTTCCCAGCTGGGCTAGCCTACGTAGCCCATCTTCTTCAGTTTCAGAGGGTACATTTCTCAGTGTTGCTTTCTACCCAGGTCTTCACACCCCAGTGTTCTTTTGTTGGTGTTGTTTTTCATTTTTTTTTGGTTAATAATTGCCACCTGACCTATCCTGTCTTGTCCA
>NW_025800480.1:578-1347 GCF_021613505.1 Equus quagga | reverse complement strand
CATAGTGGAGAAAGGAATCTCTGGATTCCATGCAATCCCAGTCAAAGTTGCAGCCATATTTGCCAGAAAGATAGAAGAGAGAATCCTAAAGTTTCCAGACAGCAACAAGAGACCATGAATAGGCCAAGGAATCCTCAGGAAAACGAACAAAGCAGGATGTATCACACTTTCTGATTTCAACATAGAGGACGAAGCACTAGGCAGCGAAACGGCACAGTCCGGGCCCAAAAACAGGCACACAGACCCATGCAAAAGAATCGAGCGCCCAGAGCCCAACTCAAACATACATGGACAGCCCATTTGCGCCCAGGGAGCCAAGAGGAGACAGTGGACAAAGGAGAGTCTCTCCAAGAAACGGTGCTGGGAAGCCTGCACAGCCACATGGAACACACCGAGAGTAGACCATGATGTGCCACCTGGCACACGCACCACCTGGAATGGATTAATGCCCTGAATGGCACACTTGAAACCGTGAAACTTGTTGGAGAAGACCTAGGCAGAGTGCTCTTTACCATCTGTCTGAGCCGCCTATTTGGAAGAAGCCTGTCTGACTGGGCAAGGGCAGCAAAGGAGACAAGAAACAAACGGGACCACATCATACGCAGACGCCTCTGCCCAGTCAAGGAAACCATCGACTCAATGCAAAGACAGCACAACAACTGGGAGTGGATGTTTGCAAAGCACACATCGGACAAGGGGTGAGAAGCCCAAAGATACAATCGACTCACACGTCTCCACAAGAAAAAGAACAAGCCGATGAAAACCTGGG
>NW_025800480.1:0-478 GCF_021613505.1 Equus quagga | reverse complement strand
GTCCGATGTGTGCTTTGCAAACATCGGACAAGGGGTGAGAAGCCCAAAGATACAATCGACTCACACGTCTCCACAAGAAAAAGAACAAGCCGATGAAAACCTGGGCCAAAGATGGACACAGAGATTTCTCCCAAGAAGATCTAAAGAGACCCAACAGGTGCATGAAAACTTGTTCACCCTCATTAAGTCTGAGGCCAAGGCAAATCCAAACCGCAATGACATAGAAGCTCACTGTGGTCTGAAGGGCTCTAAGGAGGCAGACAGGAAACAACAAGCGTCAGAGAGGAGGTGGAGAGAAGGGAAGCCTCCTGCACTGCTGCTGGCAGTGGAAAACGGTGCAGCCACTAGGCCAAGCGGTGTGGAACTGCCTCCGAAATTTAAGAATCCATGTCCCATATGATCCAGCTATTCCTCTGGGGCGCGTTTGGCCAAAGAACTCGGAAACACTACCGCCTAAAGACATGTGCACCGCTGAGTT
>NW_025800479.1:322-1440 GCF_021613505.1 Equus quagga | reverse complement strand
TGATCAGCGATGATGAACATCTTTTCATGTGCCTATTGTCCATCCATATATCTTCTTTGGAGAAACGTCTGTTCATGTCTCTGCTCATTTTTTGATCGGGTTGTTTGATTTTTTGTTGTTGAGTTGTGTGAGTTCTTTATATATTATGTATATTAAGCCTCTGTCAGATGTATGAATTGCAAATATTGTTGTCCAGTTAGTGGGCTGTTTTTTTGTTTCAATCCTGTTTTCATTTGCCTTGAAGAAGCTTTTTATTCTGATGAAGTCCCATTTGTTTACTCTTTCTATTGTTTCCCTTCTCTGAGAAGACATAGTGTCCGAAAAGATCCTTTTAATACTGATGTCAAAGAGTGTACTGCCTACATTTTCTTCTAGAAGCCTCATGGGTTCAGGTCTCACTTTTAGGTCTTTGATCCATTTTGAGTTTATTTTGGTGAATGCTGAGAAAGAATGGTCAATTTTCATTCTTTTCCATGTGGCTTTCCAGTTTTCCCAGCACCATTTGTTGAAAAGACTTTCTTTTCTCCATTGTATGCCCTCAGCTAGTTTGTTGAAGATTAGCTATCCGTAGATGTGTGGTTTTCTTTCTGGGCTTTCAATTCTGTTCCACTGATCTGAGCACCTGTTTTTGTACCAGTACCATGCTGTTTTGATTACTGTAGCTTTGTAGTATGTTTTGAAGTCAGGCATTGTGATGCCTCCAGTTTTGTTCTTTTTTCTCAGGATTGCTTTAGCAATTTGGGGTCTTTTGTTGCCCCATGTGAATTTTAGGATTCTTTGTTCTAATTCTGTAAAGAATGTCTTTGGGATTCTGATTGGGATAGCGTTGAATCTGTAGATTGCTTTAGGTAGAACGGACATTTTAACTAAGTTTATTCTTACAATCCGTGTACATGGAATGTCTTTCCATTTCTTTATGTCGTCATTCCTTTCCTTCAGAAAAACCTTGTAATTTTCATTGTATAGGTCTTTCACTTCCTCAGTTAAATTCACTCCAAGTTATTTTTTTCTTTTTTTGTGATTGTGAATGGTATTGTGTTCTTGAGGTCTTTTTCTGTTAGTTCGTTATTAGAGTATAGAAATGCTACTGATTTATGCAAATTGATTTTATACCCTGC
>NW_025800479.1:0-222 GCF_021613505.1 Equus quagga | reverse complement strand
GATTTTATACCCTGCAACTTTGCTGTAGTTGTTGATCACTTCTAAAAGTTTTCCAATGGAGTCTTTGGGGTTTTCTACATATAAGATCATGCATCTGCAAACAGTGAGAGTTTCACTTCTTCCCTCCCTATTTGGATTCCTTTTATTCCTTTTTCTTGCCTAATTGTTTTGGCCGAAACCTCCATGACTATGTTAAATAAGAGGGGTGATAGAGGTGACAGA
>NW_025800478.1:514-1019 GCF_021613505.1 Equus quagga | reverse complement strand
GCAATGACATAGCAGCTCACTGTGGTCAGAATGGCTCTAAGGAGGCAGACAGGAAACAACAAGTGTCAGAGACGAGGTGGAGAGCAGGGAAGACTATTGCACTGCTGGTGGCAGTGGAATCCGGTGCAGCCACTAGGCCAAGCGGTGTGGAACTGCCTCCGAAATTTAAGAATCCATGTCCCAAATGATCCAGCTATTCCTCTGGGGCGTGTTTAGCCAAAGAACTCGGAAACACTACCGCCTAAAGACATGTGCACCGCTGAGTTCACCACAGCCTTAGTCCCGCTCTCCAAGACTTGGAAGCCGCCCTGGTGCCCAGCAAGGGACGAATGGAGAAGGAACATGGGCTACAGCCACACAATGGCAGACCACTCAGCGGGAACACAGGATGCAATCCAGCCATTTGTGACCACCAGAATGGCTGGGAGGGTTCCTGGGGAAGTGAAACAAGCCCCAGGAACAAAGGCAAATACCGTAGGATCTCACTTACAAGGAGAAGAAAAAC
>NW_025800478.1:0-414 GCF_021613505.1 Equus quagga | reverse complement strand
GCAGGGTTATGGCAATAAATCCACCTAAAATCACAAATGCAAGAAGGGGTCCAGAATGACGCCATACAGCTTTGGGGGGCTGAAAGAGATTAGAGAAGGTGAACTTCCAGGGATGGAAAATCACCTCAAAGGGCTTACTGATGCTACAGAAAGGTAGACCATTCCACATACATGAAGAGGAATCCTACCAAGACAACCGGATCCGTGCTAAGCCCAGGAACCAACGGAAAACGTTACCGTGCATGATGTTCCTACTAATCACCTTCAAGAATAATCCAAACAGGCCCACATCTTCCCAAGTGCAGGCCACAGGTTGGTCCAAAATTACAAGTCAGGGCCGGCCCTGTGGTGGAGAGGGCAAGCGCCTACGTTCCGCTTGCGTGGCCCGGGCCTCACTCTTTCACAGCACGGGTG
>NW_025800477.1:555-1100 GCF_021613505.1 Equus quagga | reverse complement strand
AAGATTTTGGCGTGTCCGTCAGGTGATTTTGACGTGTCCGGCGGCTGGTTCCGGGGAGTGGATCAGGTGGTTCCAGCGTTCTCGGCAGGTGATTCAGTTTGGTTCGGCAGGTGGTTCTGGTCTGTCCTGGAGGTGGTTCCGGCATGTCCAGCATGTGGTTCTGGCACGTCTGAGAGGTGGTTCCGGCATGCCTGGCAGGTGATCCCAGAGAGTCCTCCAAGTGGTTCTGGCCCAGCCCGCAGGTGATTTTGGCGTGACCGGCAGGTGGTTCCGGCATGCTCAGCAGGTGGTTCAGGCAGGTCCGGCAGGTGGTTCCGACGATTGGAGCAGGTGCTTCCGGAAGCTCGGCAGGTGCTTTGGGCGTGTCAGTCACTTGATTTTGGCACATTTGAGAGGTGGGTCAAGCATTCCCGGCAGGTGATTCCAGAAAGCCCGGCAAGTGGTTCTTGCAAAGCCAGCAGGTGATTTTCGCGGGTCCGGCAGGTGGGTCCTGCGAGTCGAGCAGGTGGCTCCTGCATGCTCGGCAGGTGGTTCAGGCGTGTCCG
>NW_025800477.1:0-545 GCF_021613505.1 Equus quagga | reverse complement strand
AAGATTTTGGCGTGTCCGTCAGGTGATTTTGACGTGTCCGGCGGCTGGTTCCGGGGAGTGGATCAGGTGGTTCCAGCGTTCTCGGCAGGTGATTCAGTTTGGTTCGGCAGGTGGTTCTGGTCTGTCCTGGAGGTGGTTCCGGCATGTCCAGCATGTGGTTCTGGCACGTCTGAGAGGTGGTTCCGGCATGCCTGGCAGGTGATCCCAGAGAGTCCTCCAAGTGGTTCTGGCCCAGCCCGCAGGTGATTTTGGCGTGACCGGCAGGTGGTTCCGGCATGCTCAGCAGGTGGTTCAGGCAGGTCCGGCAGGTGGTTCCGACGATTGGAGCAGGTGCTTCCGGAAGCTCGGCAGGTGCTTTGGGCGTGTCAGTCACTTGATTTTGGCACATTTGAGAGGTGGGTCAAGCATTCCCGGCAGGTGATTCCAGAAAGCCCGGCAAGTGGTTCTTGCAAAGCCAGCAGGTGATTTTCGCGGGTCCGGCAGGTGGGTCCTGCGAGTCGAGCAGGTGGCTCCTGCATGCTCGGCAGGTGGTTCAGGCGTGTCCG
>NW_025800476.1:611-1094 GCF_021613505.1 Equus quagga | reverse complement strand
GGAAAATCACCTCAAAAGGCTTACTGATGCTACAGAAAGGTAGACCATTCCAAAGAGACGAAGAGGAATCCTACCAAGAGAACCTGATCCGTGCTAAGCCCAGGAACCAACGGAAAACGTTACCGTCCATGATGTTCCTACTAATCACCTTCACGAATAATCCAAACAGGCCCACATATTCCCAAGTTCGGGCCACAGGTTGGTCCAAAAGTACAAGTCAGGGCCGGCCCTGTGGCCGAGCGGGCAAGTGCCCACGTTCCGCTTGCGTGGCCCGGGCCTTACTCTTTCACAGCACGGATGCAGATCACATTAGCACTGTTAGGGAATAGAGATGTCATGGTACGGTGCGGACAGAGGTCATAAAGAAGTAGCAATTGTGAGGGTCCGTTATGAATACGCACCAGAAAAAGAACCGTGAGAATATTCCAATCTCTGAAGGCATCTGGTACACTTCCCCAAAGGAAGAAGGAAGGAAAACATAGG
>NW_025800476.1:0-511 GCF_021613505.1 Equus quagga | reverse complement strand
CCTACCAAGAGAACCTGATCCGTGCTAAGCCCAGGAACCAACGGAAAACGTTACCGTCCATGATGTTCCTACTCATCACCTTCACGAATAATCCAAACAGGCCCACATCTTCCCAAGTTCAGGCCACAGGTTGGTCCAAAAGTACAAGTCAGGGCCGGCCCTGTGGTGGAGCGGGCAAGTGCCCACGTTCCGCTTGGGTGGCCCGGGCCTCACACTTTCACAGCATGGCTGCAGATCACATTAGCACTGTTAGGGAATAGAGAGTTCATGGTACGGTGCGGACAGAGGGAATAAAAGAATTAGCAATTGTGAGGGTCCCTTATCAATACGCACCAGAAAAAGAACCGTGAGAATATTCCAATCTATGAAGGCATCTGGTACACTTCCCCAAAGGAAGAAGGAAGGAAAACATGGGACCTGCCAAGGTGGAATTGGCAGAGTGCTAGGAGATGACACGATCATTGCGCATCAGAGGATTGCCTGGGCAACTTCAACTTGGGAGGGTGTCCAG
>NW_025800475.1:783-1516 GCF_021613505.1 Equus quagga | reverse complement strand
AGGGAAGGGCTCTACAAGTGTGCTGAAAATCACCCTTTCCCAGAGGGCTCGGTTCCTTTGTGAAGGCTGCCCTCCCAGGCTCGAGTGCTCACTTTGGCTCCAATGAAATTCTCTCCCCCGACCTCTTGCCGTAGAAGGATTATTGATTATGTGCTTTGACGCCGTATGGGAGGAAGCTGGCTGAAAATTAGAACATTACAATTCTTTTTCCAGAAAAATAAACATGCCAGGGCCGAGGATGCAGGTCAAACAAATGGCACAGCCTATAGAAATAAAGGAAGACCGTATCTAGACGGAATCTAGGGCAACGTTCAAGGGTCAGGGGTCAAGTTCGAAACTTCCCAAATCCACAAAAGTGAAAGAAAAATATCTTTCCTGGAGAGAGGAATTCATCACTTTTGTCTAATTTGTCTCGGAAAAACATTACGTCCATGAAGGGGCTTGCCAGGACCACCTCTAATTTGGAGTTTCTGATCTCGGGATGTCAAACCAACCCAGATGACCACGGGTTCTCAGTGTTTCGCTTGACCTCGGCTAGGATAGCAAAGAGTCCTACAAGTGACCGGTGCAAATTCAATGACAGCAACCAAGAATCACGAAAGCACTCACACCTCGGCCTAGAGAACATACGGTGATTCAAGAAATACAAAATTAGTCACTTGGACTGAAGGAGAACGGACTGAGGAGCACGTCTAAGGGAGATAGCTGAGAAAGACCATGACGAGTATACTGG
>NW_025800475.1:0-683 GCF_021613505.1 Equus quagga | reverse complement strand
GATTCAAGAAATACAAAATTAGTCACTTGGACTGAAGGAGAACGGACTGAGGAGCACGTCTAAGGGAGATAGCTGAGAAAGACCATGACGAGTATACTGTGGAAAAGAAAAAAAGGTCCCAGAAAAGGCAAGGCGAACAGATATCACACCTGAATAATCCACAATGAAAGATGTCAGTCTGTAGACAGGCTCTGCTGGAACGTTTGAAAGTCAGAGAAATTCACAAGCCAAAAAACGGCAGCGAAGGTCAAACCTGGGCTCTTTGGGAAGGGTGAGTTATGAGACTGCTCCAAGCGGGCTCTGAAGCCCTGTGTCCATGAAGCTTGACGGGACAGCAGACACATAACTATGACCAAACCTCTGATGTCACAGTTGCCCTGACAAACAACCTGGGCTCATAGATACAGTGCCAGAGTTGGGCTCAAGCAGCATATTCAAGCAGCATTGCACTCAACTGCAGGTTGCCAATGGAGCATGAAAGGGGCCGGCCGGTGGTGCAGCGGTGAGGTCCGCAGCTCCTGGGTCGGTGGCCCGGGGTGGGCCGGGTGGAATCCTGGGGGTGAGCCTCCTCACCACTGCTTCAGTCATTCTGGGGCAGGCGTCCGAGCGTGTGTAGAGGCAGATGGGAAGGGACGTTAGATAGGGCCAGACTTCCACAGCAAATACAGGAGCATTGCCAGCAG
>NW_025800474.1:1099-2079 GCF_021613505.1 Equus quagga | reverse complement strand
CTTTCTCCTTGTGTCTTCTTGAATTTCTTTCCCCCAACGTTTGTTAGTTTTCCATTGCCATGGCTTTCACCTGTTTTGCTAAGTTTCTTCATAGAGATCTCATCCTTCTCACTGGCATGCAGTTTTTCACTTTTTCTTTTCAGCTTCAGTTTTTCTATGCTTTGCAACTTTGAATCGGTTTTGTTGTGGCAGAAGTGCATCGCTGAGCTCACATCTGCTGGCAATGCTCCCGTATTTGCTGTGGAAGTCTGGCCCTGTCTAACGTCCTTTCCCATCTGCCTCTACACTACCTCGGACGCCTGCCCCAGAATGCCTGAAGCAGTGGTGAGCAGGCTCACCCGAGGGTCCACCCGGCCCACCCCGGGCCACCGACCCAGAAGCTGCGGACCTCACTGCTGCACCACCGGCCGGCCCCTTTCATGTTCCGTTGGCAACCTGCAGTTGAGTTCAATGGGACTTGCATATGCTACTTGAGCCCAACTCTGGCACTGTGTAGATGAGGCCAGGTTGTGTTTCGGGTCCACTGCGATGTCAGAGGATTTGTCATAATCGTGTCTCTGCTGTGTCGGCAAGCTTCACGGACACACGGTTTCCTGGCTCGCTTGGAGCAGTCTCATAACTCACCCTTCCCACTTAGCCCAGCCTTGACCTTCGCTGCCGTATTTTGGCTTGTGAATTTCTCCGACTTTCAAACGTTCCAGCAGAGTCTGTCTAAAGACGGACATCATCTTTCATTGTGGATCACCCAGGTGTGATTTCTGTTCGCCTTCCATTTTCTGGGACCTCTTTCTCTTTTCCATAGGATAATCGTCATGGTATTTCTCAGCTCTCCCCCTTAGACATGCTTATCAGTCCGTTCCCCTTCATTCCAAGTGATTCATTGTGCATTTCTGGAATCACCGTATGTTCTCTAGGCCGAGGTGTGAGTGCTTTCGTGACTCTTGGTTGTTGTCTTTGAATTTGCACCGGTCACTTGAAGG
>NW_025800474.1:0-999 GCF_021613505.1 Equus quagga | reverse complement strand
TCCTTTCCGGATTTGGGAAGTTTTGAACTTCATCCCTGATCCTGGAACGTTCCCCCGGGTGCCGTCTGGATACGGGCTTACTTTATTGCTATAGGCTGTGCCATTTGTTTGCCTTACATCCTCAGCCCTGGCCTGTTTATTTTTCTTGAAACAGAATTGTAACGTTCTGATTTTCAGCCCACTTCCTTACAGGGGGTGTCAAAACACATAATCAATAATCCTTCTAGGGCAAGAGGTAGGGGGAGAGAATTTCGATGGAGGCAAACTGAGCACACTAGCCTGGGAGGGCAGCCTTCACGAAGGAACGAAGCCCTGTGGAAAAGGGTGCTTTTCAGCACCCTCGTAGAGCACTTCCAAACAAAGAGACATAGCCCAAGCGTGACAGGGCTCCATTCCTTCAAGGCTTCCAAGACATCTCTTGGGACAAATTACCATGTACCCAGTGGGCCCCCGTGACGCCAGAGCTATGGAAAGTGAGACTGATCTGCTAAGAATGCCAGGGGCCTAGGAAAGGAGGCATCGAGTCTTCTCTTCAACGTCCTCAAGACCTCATGCTTGACTTTGGCTTATGCTTAAGGCAGAAGGACCACGTAGGTCTGATAAGGCCCAAGTCCGGCCTCTTGCTTCCAATCAACTTGCAAGCTTGAATCAGCACGGCCTCCCCATAGACTTGAATAAATGACAACGTTCTCCTCTCGGGGCTTGTCCCTCTATTCTCGCTTCTTGCCAAGGATTCCTTTCTTACCCCTCGAATCAGCGTCTGTTTTATGTCTTCCAGTTTCTGTGTCCGCTTTCTGTTTCTCAAAGCTGTTTCTGGGTATCCCTCCCTTTAATAGCCTAGCCTCGGCCAATCCTCAGTCTGTAACCGTGCGGCCATCTTGGCGGACATGATCCTCGTGATGTCATAAACAACTTCGAATTTTGAGGTTGTTTATGACATCACGAGGATCATGTCCGACTCCTCACCCTTTCCAGGTAGGATAGTTTTCCTTTTTCTCG
>NW_025800473.1:668-1780 GCF_021613505.1 Equus quagga | reverse complement strand
GGACATGCCAAAATCACCAGCCGGCTATGCCAGAACGACCTGCCGGAAACTCCGCAAGCACCCACCGGGCATGCCGGAACCAGCTCTCAGATGCGCCGGAAGCACGTGCTGGACGCGCCGGAACCACCTGTTGGACAGACTGGAACCACCTGACGGACCCATCTGAAACACCTGCTGAGCACGCCGGAACAACCTGCTCGACTCGCTGGAGCCACCTGCTGGCCACGCCAAAATCTCCAGCCGGCTAGGCCAGAACCACTTGCTGGACACTCCGGAATCACCTGCGGGGCATGCCGGAACCACCTCTCAGACGTGCGACTACCATGTGCCGGACACGCCGGAGACACCTACTGGACACAACTGAACCACCTGTCGGACACGCCTGAACCACCTGCTCGACTCACAGGACCCACCTGCCGGACACGCAAAAATCACCTGCTGGCTATGCCAGAACCGCTTGCCGGACTTTCTGGAATCACCTGCTGGAATGCTGGACCCACCTCTCAAATGTGCCAAAATCAAGTGACGGAGACGCCCAAAGCACCTGCCGAGCTAGCCGGAAGCACCTGCTCGAATCGTCGGAACCACCTGCCGGACCTGCCTGAACTACCTGCTGAGCATGCCGGAACCACCTGCCGGACACGCCAAAATCACCTGCGGGCTGGGCCAGAACCACTTGGAGGACTCTCTGGGATCACCGGCCGGGCATGGCGGAACCACCTCTCAGACGTGCCAGAACCACGTGCTGGACATGCCGGTACCACCTCCAGGACAGACCAGAACCACCTGCCGAACCGAACTGAATCACCTGCCGAGAACGCTGGAACCACCTGATCCACTCCCCGCAACCACCCGCCGGACACGTCAAAATCACCTGCCGGACACGCCAAAATCTTACCTGCTGGACATGCCAAAATCACCAGCCGGCTATGCCAGAACGACTTGCCGGACACTCCGGAATCACCCACCGGGCATGCCGGAACCGCCTCTCAGACGCGCCGGAAGCACGTGCCGGACGCGCCGGAACCACCTATTGGACAGACCGGAACCACCTGACGGACCCATCTGAAACACCTGCTGAGCACGCCGGAACAACCTGCTCGACTCGCTGG
>NW_025800473.1:0-568 GCF_021613505.1 Equus quagga | reverse complement strand
ACAGAACGGAACCACCTGTCGGACACGCCTGAACCACCTGCCGAGCATGCAGGAACCACCTGCTCGACTCGCAGGAGCCACCTGCCGGACACCCAAAAATCACCTGCTGGCTATGCCAGAACCGCTTGCCGGACTTTCTGGAATCACCTGCTGGCAATGCTGGACACACCTCTCAAATGTGCCAAAATCAAGTGACGGAGACGCCCAAAGCACCTGCCGAGCTAGCCGGAAGCACCTGCTCGAATCGTTGGAACCACCTGACGGACCTGCCTGAACAACCTGCTGAGCATGCCGGAACCACCTGCCGGACACGCCGACATCACCTGCGGGCTGGGCCAGAACCACTTGGAGGACTCCCTGGGATCAACTGCTGGGCATGCCGGAACCACCTCTCAGACGTGCCAGAACCACGTGCTGGACAGGCCGGGACCACCTCCAGGACAGACCAGAACCACCTGCCCAGCACGCCGGAGCCACCTGCTCGACTCGCCGGAACCACCTGCCGGACACACCGGAAGCACCTGCCGAGCACGCCAGAGCCCCCTGCTCGACTCGCCGGAACCACCTG
>NW_025800472.1:341-1012 GCF_021613505.1 Equus quagga | reverse complement strand
AGTATAGCATCTAGAGAGTCTTCCCCATAAGCATTAGTAAAAAGGCTCAAAACAAAGTTTGGATTCATAACTGGTGAGCTTTATATTATTGTACCTGATTCACGGGAGTAGCTTCTAAAACGATAGTTGTACAGTCTCTGTGTATGTGTGTCTATGTGTACGTTATACATGTGATATTTTTACCCCTGGATGGTATGGCCAAAATAAAGATCTCTGTTTAGTTGGCTTAAAGTAAGTGCTTTCATAAATTCTAAATGTAGTAGAAATTAACTCAGTGCCTTTCAAAGTTAGCATCATGTGAATTAACCTTTGGTAAATGAAATCTTCTTTAAGTTTGTTGGTTTGATTGAAAATAGTTTTGTTGTCAGAGTTGTCAGTATTTGCATAGGATGCAGGCATTCAGCCTCGGTTTACTAGTCATATAAGTTCACGTTGTCTGTTAAATTTGTCAGCAAAATAATATATTTAAATGATGACCAGTTTTTCTAATGCCTCATGAGGTTTCCGTAGGTAATCTGAACATAATTGTTGGAAACAAATGGTTTAAATACATAAAACTCATAAAAGTGAATACAATAACATTTATGGTCTCTATACTTGGGGGAAAAACCAGCTTCAAATTCTTTTGGTAACAATCTTGAATTTTGCCAAGTAAAGTTAAATAATAAATA
>NW_025800472.1:0-241 GCF_021613505.1 Equus quagga | reverse complement strand
TTTGGTAACAATCTTGAATTTTGCCAAGTAAAGTTAAATAATAAATACCTGAATATCTGGATCATTTTTGGATAGGATGAAACTCTGAATCATTATTAATAAACATATCTAAGTTATCTACTTTTGGCTTCTTATGGAAGAGGCTAAAAGCGTGTGGGTGTATTAAAAAGCATGCCTTGTGTTTTGTTGTAAACTGGCGTGTTTCTAAACTTAGGAAGTGTTTAGAATGCTGATATAAAAG
>NW_025800471.1:754-1162 GCF_021613505.1 Equus quagga | reverse complement strand
CCCGGCAGGTGATCCCAGAGAGTCCTCCAAGTGGTTCTGGCCCAGCCCGCAGGTGATTTTGGCGTGTCCGGCAGGTGGTTCCGGCATGCTCATTAGGTTGTTCAGGCAGGTCCGGCAGGTGGTTCCGACGATTCGAGCAGGTGCTTCGGGCTAGCTCGGCAGGTGCTTTGGGCGTCTCCGTCACTTGATTTTGGCACATCTGAGAGGTGGGTCCAGCATTCCCGGCAGGTGATTCCAGAAAGTCCGGCAAGTGGTTATAGCATAGCCAGCAGGTGATTTTTGCGTGTCCGGCAGGTGGGTCCTGCGAGTCGAGCAGGTGGTTCCTGCATGCTCGGCAGGTGTTTCAGGCGTGTCCGACAGGTGGTTCCGTTGTGTCCAGTAGGTGTTTCCGGCGTGTCCGGCACATGG
>NW_025800471.1:0-654 GCF_021613505.1 Equus quagga | reverse complement strand
GGTGGTTCCGGCATGCCCCGCAGGTGATTCCGGAGTGTCCAGCAAGTGGTTCTGGCATAGCCGGCTGGTGATTTTGGCGTGGCCAGCAGGTAAGATTTTGGGGTGTCCGTCAGGTGATTTTGACGTGTCCGGCGGGTGGTTCCGGGGAGTGGATCAGGTGGTTCCAGCGTTCTCGGCAGGTGATTCAGTTTGGTTCGACAGGTGGTTCTGGGCTGTCCTGGAGGTGGTTCCGGCATGTCCAGCACGTGGTTCTGGCTCGTCTGAGAGGTGGTTCCGGCATGCCCGGCAGGTGATCCCAGAGAGTCCTCCAAGTGGTTCTGGCCCAGCCCGCAGGTGATTTCGGCGTGTCCGGCAGGTGGTTCCGGCATGCTCAGCAGTTGTTTCAGGCAGGTCCGGCAGGTGGTTCCAACGATTCGAGCCGGTGCTTCCGGCTAGCTCGGCAGGTGCTTTGGGCGTCTCCGTCACTTGATTTTGGCACATTTGAGAGGTGGGTCCAGCATTCCCGGCAGGAGATTCCAGAAAGTCCGGCAAGTGTTTCTGGCATAGTCAGCAGGTGATTTTTGCGTGTCCGGCAGGTGGGTCCTGCGAGTCGAGCAGGTGGTTCCTGCATGCTCGGCAGGTGGTTCAGGCGTGTCCGACAGGTGGTTCCGTTGT
>NW_025800470.1:649-1051 GCF_021613505.1 Equus quagga | reverse complement strand
AGGCTAGCTCAGGTGACAACCATTAAGCGAAAGAAAAAAAAAACCCCAAAAAACACAAGGACGTGGAGACCAGTGGAAAAAGCAAACCTGAAATATCTACCCTCTGAAACTGAGGAAGATGGGCTACATAGGCTGGCTCAGGATCCAATGTGTAAACAAAAACAAAACACAAGGGCAGGCAGTCCTGGGAAAAAGCAACACTGAGAAATCTTCCCTCTGAAACTGACAAAGATCGGCAACACACGTAAGGAAACATGCCAATCTTGCAAAGAAAACAAACACAGAGAGACACTGAGGGAAGTGGAGACCTGGGGGAAAATCAACACTGATAAATCCACCCTGTGAAACTGACGAAGATGGGCAACAGAGGCTAGCTCAGGTGGCAATCTCTAAGCAAAAACA
>NW_025800470.1:0-549 GCF_021613505.1 Equus quagga | reverse complement strand
TGAGAAATCGCCCCTCAGATACAGACGAAGATGGACAACAGAGGCTAGCTCAGGTGGCAATCTCTAAGCAAAAACAAAACCCAAGGGCGTGGAGAACTTGGGCTATAGCAACACTGAGAAATCGACCCAGTGAAACAGAGGAAGATGGGCAAGAGAGGCTAGCTCAGGTGACAACCATTAAGCGAAAGAAAAAAAAACCCCCAAAAGCACAAGGACGTGGAGACCAGTGGAAAAAGCAACCCTGAAATATCTACCCTCTGAAACTGAGGAAGATGGGCTACATAGGTTGGCTCAGGATCCAATGTGTAAACAAAAACAAAACACAAGGGCGTGCAGTCCTGGGAAAAAGCAGCACTGAGAAATCTTCCCTCTGAAACTGACAAAGATCGGCAACACACGTAAGGAAACATGCCAATCTTGCAAAGAAAACAAACACAGAGAGACACTGAGGGAAGTGGAGACCTGGGGGAAAATCAACACTGATAAATCCACCCTCTGAAACTGACGAAGATGGGCAACAGAGGCTAGCTCAGGTGGCAATCTCTAAGC
>NW_025800469.1:711-1378 GCF_021613505.1 Equus quagga | reverse complement strand
CTGCCCCAGAATGACTGAAGCAGTGGTGAGGAGGCTCTCCCCCAGGATTCCACCCGGCCCACCCCGGGCCACCGACCCAGAAGCTGCGGACCTCACCGCTGCACCACCGGCCGGCCCTTTAATGCTCCATTGGCAACCTGCAGTTGAGTGCAATGGGGCTTGAATATGCTGCTTGAGCCCAAATCTGGCACTGTGTCGCTGAGCACAGGTTGTTTGTCAGGGCCACTGTGACGTCAGAGGATTGGTCATAGTTGTGTGTCTGCTGTCCCGGCAAGCTTCATGGACACAGGGCTTCAGAGCCCGCTTGGAGCAGTCTCATAACTCACCCTTCCCAGGGAGCCCAGGTTTGACCTTTGCTGCCGTATTTTGCCTTGTGAATTTCTATGACTTTCAAACGTTCCAGCGGAGCCTGTCTAAAGACTGACATCTTTCATTGTGCATTATTCAGGGGTGATATCTGTTCGCCTTGCATTTTCTGGGACCTTTTTTTCTTTTCCACAGTATCCTCGTCATGGTCTTTCTCAGCTATTTCCCTTAGATGTGCTCATCAGTCCGTTCTCTTTCAGTCCAAGTGATTAATTTTGTATTTCCTGAATCACCGTATCTTCTCTAGGCCGAGGTGTGAGTGCTTTCGTGACTCTTGGTTGCTGTCTTTGAATTTGCACCG
>NW_025800469.1:0-611 GCF_021613505.1 Equus quagga | reverse complement strand
ATTTTCCGAGACAAATTAGACAAATCTGATGAATTCCTCTCTCCAGGAAAGATATTTTTCTTTCTCTTTTGTGGATTTGGGAATTTGGAACTTGACCCCTGACCCTTGAACGTTGCCCTAGATTCCTTCTAGATACGGGCTTATTTTATTTCTATAGGCTGTGCCATTTGTTTGACCTACATCCTCAACCCTGGCATGTTTATTTTTCTGGAAACAGAACTGTAATATTCTAATTTTCAGCCAGCTTCCTTCCATATGGCGTCAAAGCAGATAATCACTAATCCTTCTACGGCAGGTGGTCGGGGGTGAGAATTTCATTGGAGACAAAGTGAGCACTCTAGACTGGTAGGGCAGAATTCACCAAGGAACCAAGCCCTCTGGCAAAGGGTGATTTTCAGCACACTTGTAGAGCCCTTCCCAACAAAGAGACCTACCCCAAGCATGACAGGCCTCCATTCCTTCGAGGCTTCCAAGACATCTCTTGGGACGCATTAGCATGTGGCCAGTGGGCCCCCATGACGCCAGAGCTATGGAAAGTGAGACTGATCTTCCAAGAATGCTAGGGGCCTAGGATAGGAGGCATCGACTCTTCTCTTCAATGTCCTCAAGAG
>NW_025800468.1:863-1600 GCF_021613505.1 Equus quagga | reverse complement strand
TCGTCAGTTTCAGAGGGTAGATTTCTCCGTGTTGCTTTTTCCCCAGTTCTCCACGCCCCTGTGTGTTTCTTTTGCTTAAGGATTGCCACCTGAGGTAGCCTCTGGTGCCCATCTTCTTCAGTTTCAGAGGGTACATTTCTCAGTGTTGCTTTCTACCCAGGTCTTCACACCCCAGTGTTCTTTTGTTGTTGTTGTTGTTGTTGTTGTTGTTTTTGCTTAATAATTGCCACGTGACCTAGCCTGTCTTGTGTATCTTCGTCACTTTTAGAGTGTAGATTTCTCAGTGCTGCTTTCTCCCCAGGTCTCCACGCCCTTGTGTGTTTCTTTTGCTTAACGATTGCCACCTGAGCTAGCCTCTGTTGCCCATCGTCGTCAGTTTCAGAGGGTACCTTGCTCAGTGCTGCTTTTTCGCGAGCTCTCCAAGCCCTTGTGTCTTTTTTTTCTGCTTAAAGGTTGCCACCCGAGCTAGCCTCTGTTGCCCATGTTCGTCAGTTTCAGAGGGTAGATTTCTCCGTGTTGCTTTTTACCCATTTCTCCACGCCCCTGTGTGTTTCTTTTGCTTAAGGATTGCCACCTGAGGTAGCCTCTGGTGCCCATGTTCCTCAGTTTCAGAGGGTGGATTTCTCAGTGTTGCTTTCTCCCCAGGTCTCCACGCCCTTGTGTGTTTCTCTTCCTTTTGCCTAATGATTGCCACCTGAACTAGCCTCTGTTGCCCATCGTCTTCAGTTTCAGAGGGT
>NW_025800468.1:0-763 GCF_021613505.1 Equus quagga | reverse complement strand
TTGCTTAATAATTGCCACGTGACCTAGCCTGTCTTGTGCATCTTCGTCCGTTTTAGAGGGTAGGTTTCTCAGTGCTGCTTTCTCCCCAGGTCTCCACCCCCTTGTCTGTTTCTCTTCTTTTTGCCTAATGATTGCCACCTGAACTAGCCTCTGTTGCCCATCTTCGTCAGTTTCAGAGGGTGGATTTCTCCCTGTTGCTTTTTCCCCAGGTCTCCACGCCCTTGTGTGTTACTTTTGCTTCACGATTGCCACCTGAGCTAGACTCTGTTGCCCATTGTCGTCAGTTTCAGAGGGTACCTTTCTCAGTGCTGCTTTTTCGCCAGATCTCCAAGCCCTTGTGTCTTTTTTTCCTGCTTAAAGGTTGCCACCTAAGCTAGCCTCTGTTGCCCATGTTCATCAGTTTCACAGGGTAGATTTCTCCGTGTTGCTTTTTACCCAGTTCTCCACGCACCTGTGTGTTTCTTTTGCTTAGCGATTGCCACCTGAGATAGCCTCTGTTGCCCATGTTCCTCAGTTTCAGAGGGTGGATTTCTCAGTCTTGCTTTTTCCCCAGGTCTCCATGCCCTTGTGTGTTTCTCCTTTTTTGGCTTAATGTTTGCCAACTGAGCTAGCCTCTATGGCCCATCTTCTTCAGTTTCAGAGGGTACATTTCTCAGTGTTGCTTTCTACCCAAGTCTTCACGCCCCAGTGTTCGTTTGTTGTTATTGTTGTTGTTGTTTTTGCTTAATAATTGCCACGTGACCTAGCCTGTCTTGTGCATCTT
>NW_025800467.1:511-1012 GCF_021613505.1 Equus quagga | reverse complement strand
GGTGATTTTCAGCACACTTGCAGAGCCCTTCCCTACAAAGAGACCTACCCCAAGCATGACAGGGCTCCATTCCTTCGAGGCTTCCAGGACATCTCTTGGGACGCATTAGCATGTGGCCAGTGGGCCCCCGTGACGCCAGAGCTATGGAAAGTGAGACTGATCTTCCAAGAATGCTAGGGGCCTAGGAAAGGAGGCATCGACTCTTCTCTTCAATGTCCTCAAGAGATCCTTCTTGACTTTGGATTATGATTAAGGCCGAAGAACACTGTAGGTCTGATAAGGCCCAAGTGCGGCCTCTTATTTCAATCAAATTTCAAGGTTGAATCAGCATGGCCTCCGCATAGACTTGAATCGATGTCAATGTTCTCCTCTCAGTGATTCTCCCTCTATTCTCGCTTCTTGCCAAGGATTCCTTTCTTTGCCCTGGGATCAGAGTCTGTTTGATCTCTTCCAGTTTCTGTTCCCGCCATCTGTTTTTCAAAGCTGTTTCTGGGTATGTCT
>NW_025800467.1:0-501 GCF_021613505.1 Equus quagga | reverse complement strand
GGTGATTTTCAGCACACTTGCAGAGCCCTTCCCTACAAAGAGACCTACCCCAAGCATGACAGGGCTCCATTCCTTCGAGGCTTCCAGGACATCTCTTGGGACGCATTAGCATGTGGCCAGTGGGCCCCCGTGACGCCAGAGCTATGGAAAGTGAGACTGATCTTCCAAGAATGCTAGGGGCCTAGGAAAGGAGGCATCGACTCTTCTCTTCAATGTCCTCAAGAGATCCTTCTTGACTTTGGATTATGATTAAGGCCGAAGAACACTGTAGGTCTGATAAGGCCCAAGTGCGGCCTCTTATTTCAATCAAATTTCAAGGTTGAATCAGCATGGCCTCCGCATAGACTTGAATCGATGTCAATGTTCTCCTCTCAGTGATTCTCCCTCTATTCTCGCTTCTTGCCAAGGATTCCTTTCTTTGCCCTGGGATCAGAGTCTGTTTGATCTCTTCCAGTTTCTGTTCCCGCCATCTGTTTTTCAAAGCTGTTTCTGGGTATGTCT
>NW_025800466.1:1081-1680 GCF_021613505.1 Equus quagga | reverse complement strand
CCGGAGTGTCCGGCAAGTGGTTCTGGCATAGACGGCAGGTGATTTTGACGTGTCAAGCAGGTGGTTCCGGCGAGTCGAAAAGGCGGTTAAGGTGAGCTCGGCAGGTGCTTCCGGAGTCTCCGGGACGTGGTTATGGCACATCAGAGAATTGTTTCCGGCATGTCCGGCAGGTCAGTGCGGAGTGTCCGGCAAGTGGTTCTGGCATGGCCGGCAGGTGCTTCCGCTGTGTCCGGCAGGTGGTTCCGGAGAGTCGAGCAGGTGGCTCCGGCATGCTCGGCAGGTGCTTCCGGTGTGTCCGGCAGGTGGTTCCGGAGAGTCGAGCAGGTGGCTCCGGCGTGCGCGACAGTTGCTTCTGGTGTGTCCGGCAGGTGGATCCGGCGTGTCCTGCACGTGTTTCTGTCACGTCTGAGAGGTGGTTCTGTCATGCCCGACATGTGACTCCGAAATGTCTGCCAAGTGGTTCTGGCGTAGCCTGCAGGTGATTTTGGAGTGTCCGGCAGGTGTTTCCGGCGAGTTGAGCAGGTCGTTCTGACGTTCTGGGCAGGTGCTTCCGGCGTCTACGGCACGTGTTTCTGGCACGTCTGAGAAGTGGTTCCGCC
>NW_025800466.1:0-981 GCF_021613505.1 Equus quagga | reverse complement strand
GGCGAGTCGAGAAGGTGGTTAAGGTGAGCTCGGCAGGTGCTTCCGGTATCTCCGGCACGTGGTTCTAGCAGGTTTGAGAGGTGTTTCCGGCATGCCCGACAGGTGAGTGCGGAGTGTCCGGCAAGTGGTTCTGGCATAGCCGGCAGGTGATTGTGGTGTGTCCAGCAGTTGGTTCCGGCGAGTCGAGAAGGTGGTTAAGGTGAGCTCGGCAGGTGCTTCCGGCATCTCCAGCACGTGGTTCTAGCAGGTTTGAGAGGTGTTTCCGGCATGCCCGACAGGTGAGTGCGGAGTGTCCGGCAAGTCGTTCTGGCATAGGCGGCAGGTGGTTTTGACGTGTCCAGCAGCTGGTTCCGGCGAGTCGAGAAGGTGGTTAATTTGAGCTTGGCAGGTGCTTCCGGAGTCTCCGGGACGTGGTTCTGGAACATCAGAGATTTGGTTCCAGCATGCCTGGCAGGTGATTCCGGAGTGTCCACCAAGTGGTTCTTGCGTAGCCGGCAGTTGCTCCCGGTGTGTCCGGCAGATGGTTCCGGCGAGTCGATAAGGTGGCTCCGGCGTGCTCCGCAGGTGCTTCCGGTGTGTCCGGCAGGTGGTCCCGGCGAGTCGAGCAGGTGGCTCCGGCGTGCGCGGCAGGTGCTTCCGGTGTGTCCAGCAGGTGGTTCCGGCAAGTCGAGCAGGTGGCTCCGGCGTGCTCGGCAGGTGCTTCCTGTGTGTCCGGCAGGTGGTTCCGGCGAGTCTAGCAGGAGGCTCCGGCGTGCTCGGCAGGTGCTTCCGCTGTGTCCGGCACGTGCTTCCGGTCTGTCTGTTATGTGGATCCGGTGTGTCCGGCACGTGTTTCTTGCATGTCTGAGAGGTGGTTCCGCCATGCCCGACAGGTGATTCCGGAGTGTCCTCAAGTGGTTCTGGCGTAGCCGGCAGGTGATTTTGCCGTGACCGGCAGGTGGTCCCAGCGAGTCGAGATGGTGGTTAAGGTGAGCTCGGCAG
>NW_025800465.1:386-1077 GCF_021613505.1 Equus quagga | reverse complement strand
AATGTGCACCGCTGAGTTCACCACAGCCTTACTCCCGCTCTCCAAGACTTGGAAGCCGCCCGGGTGCCCAGCAAGGGACGAATGGAGAAGGAACATGGGCTATAGCCACACAATGGCAGACCACTCAGCGGGAACAAAGGATGCCATCCAGCCATTTGTGACCACCAGCATGGCTGGGAGGTTTTTAGGGGAAGTGAAACAAGCCCCATGGACAAAGTCAAATCGCGTAGGATCTCACTTACAAGGAGAAGAAAAAACAAGCAGTAACCAACAGGTCGCACTGGACATTTGATCGCGGGTGCCCAGAAGCAAGGCGGGGCAGTGGGGGAGGGTGAAAGAGATGATGAGGCACAAGTGTGTGGTGAGGGCCTGTGATTCGGCTTACGCTTGTGAACAGGATGGAACCTACACGGAAGTCTAAATCGATGAGGATGTAAATCTGAAAGACATAGGAGGTTCTAATGCAGGGTAATGGCAATAAATCCACCTAAAAGCAAAAATCCAAAAAGGGGTCCAGAAAGACGGCATACAGCTTTGGGGGCTGAAAGAGATTAGAGAAGGTGAACTTCCAAGGATGGAAAATCACCTCAAAAGGCTTACTGATGCTACAGAAAGGTAGACCATTCCAAATACATGAAGAGGGATCCTACCAAGAGAACCTGATCCGTGCTAAGCCCAGGAACCAAAGGAA
>NW_025800465.1:0-286 GCF_021613505.1 Equus quagga | reverse complement strand
ACAGGTTGGTCCAAAAGTACAAGTCAGGGCCGGCCCTGTGGCGGAGCCGGCAAGTGCCCGCATTCCGCTTGCGTGGCCCGGGCCTCACTCTTTCACAGCACGGGTGCAGATCACATTAGCACTGTTAGGGAATAGAGATGTCATGGTACGGTGCGGACAGAGGTCATAAAGAAGTAGCAGATTTGAGGGTCCGTTATCAATACGCACCAGAAAAAGAACCGTGAGAATATTCCAATCTATGAAGGCATCTGTTACACTTCCCCAAAGGAAGAAGGAAGGAAAACAT
>NW_025800464.1:545-1084 GCF_021613505.1 Equus quagga | reverse complement strand
CCGCTGAGTTCACCACAGCCCTACTCCCGCTCTGCAAGACTTGGAAGCCGCCCTGGTGCCCAGCAAGGGACGAATGGAGAAGGAACATGGGCTATAGCCACACAAGGGCAGACCACTCAGCGGGAACAAAGGATGCAATCCAGCCATTTGTGACCACCAGAAAGGCTGGGAGGGTTTTAGGGGAAGTGACACAAGCCCCCGGGACAAAGTCAAATACCGTAGGATCTCACTTACAAGGAGAAGATAAAACAAGCACTAACCAACAGGCGGCACTGGACATTTGATCGGGGGTGCCCAGAGGCAAAGCGGGGCGGTGGGGGAGGGCGAAAGCGATGAGGCACAAGTGTGTGGTAAGGGCCTGTGATTTGTCTTACGCTGGTGAAGAGGATGGAACCGACACGGAAGTCTAAATCGATGAGGATGTAAATCTGAAAGACATAGGAGGTTCTAATGCAGGGTTATGGCAATAAATCCACCTAAAATCACAAATCCAAAAAGGGGTCCAGAATGACGGCATACAGCTTTGCGGGCTGAAAGAG
>NW_025800464.1:0-445 GCF_021613505.1 Equus quagga | reverse complement strand
CACATACCGTAGGATCTCACTTACAAGGAGAAGAAAAAACAAGCACTAACCAACAGGCGGCACTGGACATTTGATCGGGGGTGCCCAGAGGCACAGCGGGGCGGTGGGGGAGGGCGAAAGCAATGATGAGGCACAAGTGTGTGGTGAGGGCCTGTGATTTGGCTTACGCTGGTGAAGAGGAAGGAACCGACACGGAAGTCTAAATCGATGAGGATGTAAGTCTGAAAGACATAGGAGGTTCTAAAGCAGGGTTATGGCAATAAATCCACCTAAAATCACAAATCCAAAAAGGGGTCCAGAATGACGGCATACAGCTTTGCGGGCTGAAAGAGATTAGAGAAGGTGAACTTCCAAGGATGCAAAATCACCTCAAAAGGCTTACTGATGCTACAGAAAGGTAGACCATTCCAAATACATGAAGAGGAATCCTACCAAGAGAAGCTGA
>NW_025800463.1:471-1099 GCF_021613505.1 Equus quagga | reverse complement strand
GCAATCTAGGGCAACGATCAAGGGCCAGGGGTCAAGTTCGAAACGTCACAAATCCACAAAAGAGAAAGAAAAATATCTTTCCTGGAGAGAGGATTTCTTCAGATTTGTCTCGGAAAAACATTCTGTCCATGAAGGAGGTTGCCAGGACCAACTCGAATTTGGAGTTTCTGATCTCAGGATGTCAAACCAACCCAGATGACCACGGGTTCTCAGTGCTTCGCTTGACCTAGGCTAGGATAGCAAACAGTCCTACAAGTGACCGGTGCAAATTCAATGACAGCAACCAAGAATCACGAAACCACTCACACCTCGGCCTAGATAACATACGGTGATTCAAGAAATACAAAATTAATCACTTGGACTGAAGGGGAACGGACTGAGGAGCACGTCTAAGGGAGATAGCTGAGAAAGACCATGACGAGTATACTGTGGAAAAGGAAAAAAGGTCCCAGAAAAGGCAAGGTGAACAGATATCACACCTGAATAATCCACAATGAAAGATGTCAGTCTTTAGAAAGGCTCTGCTGGAACGTTTGAAAGTCAGAGAAATTCACAAGCCAAAAAAACGGCAGCGAAGGTCAAAGCTGGGCTCCCTGGGAAGGGTGAGTTATGAGACTGCTCCAAGCGG
>NW_025800463.1:0-371 GCF_021613505.1 Equus quagga | reverse complement strand
TCACAGTGGCCCCGACAAACAACCTGGCCTCATCTGCACATTGCCAGAGTTGGGCTCAAGCAGCATATTCAAGCCCCATTGCACTCAACTGCAGGTTGCCAATGGAGCATGAAAGGGGCCGGCCGGTGGTGCAGCGGTGAGGTCCGCAGCTTCTGGGTCGGTGGCCCGGGGTGTGCCGGGTGGAATGCTGGGTGTGAGCCTCCTCACCACTGCTTCAGTCATTCGGGGGCAGGCATCCGAGCGGGTGTAGAGGCAGATGGGAAGGGACGTTAGATAGGGCCAGACTTCCACAGCAAATACAGGAGCATTGCCAGCACATGTGAGCACAGCGATGCACTTCTGCCAAAACAGAACCAATTACAAGTTTCAAA
>NW_025800462.1:738-1348 GCF_021613505.1 Equus quagga | reverse complement strand
GTGGAGAGCTGGCGAAAAAGCAGCACTGAGAAATGTACACTCTGAAACTGACGACGATGGGCAACAGAGGCTAGCTCAGGTGGCAATCGTTAAGCAAAAGAAACACAAAAGGGCACGGAGACCTGGGGAAAAAGCAACACGGAGAAATCCACCCTCTGAAACTGACCGGGATGGGCAACAGGGTCTAGCTCAGGTGGCAATCCTTAAGCAGTAACACACACACATACACACACACACACACACAAAAGTGCGTAGAGACCTGGGGAAAAAGCAACACTGAGAAATCCACCCTCTGAATCTGACGAAGATGGGCAACAGGGGCTAGCTCAGGTGGCAAACATTAAGCAAAAAAGACGAAATACACAAGGGCGTGGAGAACTGGGGAAAAAGCAACACTGAGAAATCCAACCTCTGAAACTGAGGAACATGGGCAATAGAGGCTAGCTCAGGTGGCAATCGTTAAGCAAAAGAAACACACAAGGGCGTGGAGACCTGGGGAAAAAGCAACACTGGGAAATCCAACCTCTGAAACTGAGGAACATGGGCAACAGAGGCTAGCTCAGGTGGCAATCGTTAAGCAAAAGAAACACCCAAGGGCGTGGATACTTGG
>NW_025800462.1:0-638 GCF_021613505.1 Equus quagga | reverse complement strand
AACACACACACATACACACACACACACACACAAAAGTGCGTAGAGACCTGGGGAAAAAGCAACACTGAGAAATCCACCCTCTGAAACTGACGAAGATGGGCAACAGGGGCTAGCTCAGGTGGCAAACATTAAGCAAAAAAGGCGAAACACACAAGGGCGTGGAGAACTGGGGAAAAAGCAACACTGAGAAATCCAGCCTCTGAAACTCAGGAAGATGGGCAACAGGGGCTAGCTCAGGTGGCAATCGTTAAGCAAAAGAAACACACAAGGGCGTGGAGACATGGGGAAAAGCAACACTGAGAAATCCACCCTCTAAAGGGACGACGATGGCCAACATAGGCTACCTCAGGTGGCAATCGTTAAGCAAAAGAACCACACAGGGGCGTGGAGACCGGGGGAAAAGGCAACATTGAGAAATCTACCCTCTGAACTGAAGAACATGGGCAACAGAGGCTAGCTCAGGTGGCAACCTTCAAGCAGAAAAAAAAAGACACAAGGGCGTGGAGAGCTGGCGAAAAGGCAACACTGAGAAATCCACCCTCTGAAACTGACGAAGATGGGCAACAGGGGATAGCTCAGTTGGCCATCCTTAAGCAAAAAATGGCGAAACACACAAGAGTGTGGAGACCTGGGGAAAA
>NW_025800461.1:614-1000 GCF_021613505.1 Equus quagga | reverse complement strand
CCCGGAACGACCTGCCGGACACGACTGAACCACCTGCCTTGCACATCCAACCACCTGCCGGACGCGCCTGAACCACCTGCCGAGCACGTTGGAACCACCTCGTGGACACACCAGATCCACCTTCCGGACGCGCTTGAACCACCTGCTGAGCACGCAGAAACTACCTGCTCCACTCGCCGGAACCTCCTGCCTGACAGATTGCAGCCACCTGCCTGATGCGCCAGACCCTCCTGCCAAGCAAGCGGGAAACACCTGCTCTCTCGCCGGAACCGCATGCCGCACACGCCAAAATCACATGGCGGCTACACCAGAACCACTTGGCGGACAGTCCGGAATCACATGCCGGGCATGTCGGAACCACCTCTCAGACGTGCCAGAACCATATG
>NW_025800461.1:0-514 GCF_021613505.1 Equus quagga | reverse complement strand
CTCTGGAATCACATGCCGGACCCGCTGGAGCCTCTTCCCGGACAGACCAGAACCACCTGCCGGATGCCCCAAAATCACCTTCTGAGCACGCCGGAAACACCTGCTCGACCCACGGGAACCACCAGCCAGAAATGCCAAAATCACCCGCCGGGTACGCCAGAAACTCTTGCAGACACTCCGGAATCCTATGCCAGGCATGCTGGAACCACCTCTCAGATGTGCCAGAACCACGTGCGGTACACGCCGGAACCCCCTCCCAGACAGATTGGAATCACCTGCCAGACTCGCCTGAACCACGTCCTGAGCACGCCGGAACCACCTGCCCGACACGCTGGAACCACCTCTGGGACAGACCGGAACCACCTTCCAGACGCGCTTGAAACACCTGCCAAGCACGCAGAAACTACCTGCTCCACTCGCCGGAACCTCCTGCCGGACGGATCACAACCTGCTGCCGGACGCGCCAGAACCTCCTGCAAAGCACGCCGGAACCACCTGCTCTTTCGCAGGAACC
>NW_025800460.1:252-1019 GCF_021613505.1 Equus quagga | reverse complement strand
TGACGTGTCCGGCGGGTGGTTCCGGGGAGTGGATCAGGTGGTTCCAGCGTTCTCGGCAGGTGATTCAGTTTGGTTCGGCAGGTGGTTCCGGTCTGTCCTGGAGGTGGTTCCGGCCTGTCCAGAACGTGGTTCTGGCACGTCTGAGAGGTGGTTCCGGCGTGCCCGGCAGGTGATCCCAGAGAGTCCTCCAAGTGGTTCTGGCCCCGCCAGCAGGTGATTTTGGCGTGTCCGGCAGGTGGTTCCGGCATGCTCAGCAGGTTGTTCAGGCAGGTCCGGCAGGGGGTTCAGACGATTCGAGCAGGTGCTTCCGACTAGCTCGGCAGGTGCTTTGGGCGTCTCCGTCACTTGATTTTGGCACATTTGAGAGGTGGGTCCAGCACTCCCAGCAGGTGATTCCAGAAAGTCCGGCAAGTTGTTCTGGCATAGCCAGCAGCTGATTTTTGCGTGTCCGGCAGGTGGTTCCTGCATGCTCGGCAGGTGGTTCAGACGTGTCCGACAGGTGGTTCCGTTGTGTCCAGTAGGTGTTTCCGGCGTGTCCGGCACATGGTAGTGGCACGTCTGAGAGGTGCTTCCGGAACGCCCCGCAGGTGATTCCGGAGTGTCCAGCAAGTCGTTCTGGCATAGCCGGCTGGAGATTTTGGCGTGGCCAGAAGGTGGCTCCAGCGAGTCGAGCAGGTTGTTCCGGCGTGCTCAGCAGGTGTTTCAGATGGGTCCGTCAGGTGGTTCCGGTCTGTCCAATAGGTGGTTCCGGCGCGTCTGAGAGGTGG
>NW_025800460.1:0-152 GCF_021613505.1 Equus quagga | reverse complement strand
CCAGCGTTCTCGGCAGGTGATTCAGTTTGGTTCGGCAGGTGGTTCCGGTCTGTCCTGGAGGTGGTTCCGGCCTGTCCAGCACGTGGTTCTGGCACGTCTGAGAGGTGGTTCCGGCATGCCCGGCAGGTGATCCCAGAGAGTCCTCCAAGTGG
>NW_025800459.1:979-2449 GCF_021613505.1 Equus quagga | reverse complement strand
CGGCGAGTCGAGCCGGTGGCTCCGGCGTGCTCGGCAGGTGCTTCCGGTGTGTCCGGCAGGTGGTTCCGGCGAGTCGAGCAGGTGGCCGCGGCTTGCTCGGCAGGTGCTTCCGGTGTGTCCGGCAGGTGGTTCCGGCGAGTCGAGCAGGTGGCTCCGGCGTGCTCGGCATGTGCTTCCGGTGTGTCCAGCAGGTGGTTCCGGTCTGTCCGATAGGTGTATCCGACGTGTCCGGCACGTGTTTCTGGCACGTCTGAGAGGTGGTTCCGGCATGCCCGACATGTGACTCCGAAAGGTCTGCCAAGTGGTTCTGGCGTAGCCGGCGGGTGATTTTGAGGTGTCCGGCAGGTGGTTCCGGCGAGTTGAGGTCGTTCTGACGTGCTCGGCAGGTGCTTCCAGCGTCTCCGGCGCGTGTTTCTGGCACGTCTGAGATGTGGTTCCGCCATGCCCGACAGGTGATTCTGGAGTGTCCGGCAAGTGGTTCTGGCGTAGCCGGCAGGTGAGTTTGGCGTGTCCGGCAGGTGGTTCCGGCGAGTCGAGCAGGTGGCTCTGGCGTGCTCAGCAGGTGCTTCCGGTGTGTCCGGCAGGGGGTTCCGGCGAGTCGAGCAGGTGGCTCCGGCGTGCTCGGCAGGTGCTTCCGGTCTGTCCGGCAGGTGGTTCCGGCGAGTCGAGCAGGTGGCTCCGCCGTGCTCGGCAGGTGCTTCCGGTGTGTCCGGCAGGTGGTTCCGTTCTGTCAGTTAGGTGGATCCGGCGTGTCTGGCACGTGTTTCCGGCACGTCTGAGAGGTGGTTCCGGCATGCCCGACATGAGACTCCGAAATGTCTGCCAAGTGGTTCTGGCGTAGCCGGCAGGTGATTTTGGCGTGTCCGGCAGGTTGTTCCGGCGAGTTGAGCAGGTCGTTCTGACGTGCTCGGCAGGTGCTTCCGGCGCCTCTGGCACGTGTTACTGGCACGAATGAGAGGTGGTTCCCCCATGCCCGACAGGTGATTCCGGAGTGTCCGGCAAGTGGTTCTGGCGTAGCCGGCAGGTGATTTTGCCTAGACCGGCAGGTGGTCCCGGCGAGTCGAGAAGGTGGTTGATGTGAGCTTGGCAGGTACTTCCGGTGTGTCCGGCAGGGGTTTCCGGAGAGTGGAGCAGGTGGGTCCGGCGTGCTCGACAGGTGCTTCCGGTGTGTCTGGCAGGGGTTTCCGGCGAGTCGAGGAGGTGGCTCCGGCGTGCTCGGCAGGGGCTTCCGGTGTGTCCGGCAGGGGGTTCCGGCGAGTCGAGCAGGTGGCTCCGGCGTGCTCGGCAGGTGCTTCCGGTGTGTCCCGCAGGGGGTTCCGGCGAGTCGAGCAGGTGGCTCCGGCGTGCTCGGCAGGTGCTTCCGGTGTGTCAGCAGGGGTTTCCGTTCTGTCCGTTAGGTGGATCCGGCGTGTCTGGCACGTGTTTCTGGCACGTCTGAGAGGTGGTTCCGGCATGCCCGACATGTGACTC
>NW_025800459.1:0-879 GCF_021613505.1 Equus quagga | reverse complement strand
GCAGGTGCTTCCGGTGTGTCCGGCAGGTTGTTCCGGCAAGTCGAGCAGGTGGCTCCAGCATGCTCGGCAGGTGCTTCCGGAGTGTCCGGCAGGGGGTTCCGGCGAGTGGAGCAGGTGGCTCCGGCGTGCTCGGCAGGTGCTTCCGGTGTGTCAGCAGGGGTTTCCGTTCTGTCCGTTAGGTGGATCCGGCGTGTCTGGCACGTGTTTCTGGCACGTCTGAGAGGTGGTTCCGGCATGCCCGACATGTGACTCCGAAATTTCTGCCAAGTGGTTCTGGCGTAGCCGGCAGGTGATTTTGGCATGTCCGGCAGGTGGTTCCGGCGAGTTGAGCAGGTCGTTCTGACGTGCTCGGCAGGTGCTTCCGGCGTCTCCGGCATGTGTTTCTGGCACGTCTAAGAGGCAGTTCCGCCATGCCCGACAGGTAATTCCGGAGTGTCCGGCAAGTGGTTCTGGTGTAGCCGGCAGGTGATTTTGCCGTGACCGGCAGGTGGTCCCGGCGAGTCGAGAAGGTGGTTAAGGTGAGCTCGGCAGGTGCTTCCGGTGTGTCCGGCAGGGGGTTCTGCTGAGTCGAGGAGGTGGCTCCGGCGTGCTTGGCAGGTGCTTCCGGTGTGTCCGGCAGGGGGTTCCGGCGAGTCGAGCAGGTGGCTCCGGCGTGCTCGGCAGGTGCTTCCGGTGTGTCCGGCAGGTGTTTCCGGCGAGACTAACAGGTGGCTCCGGAGGGCTCGACAGGTGCTTCCGGTGTGTCCGTCAGGAGGTTCCGGCGAGTCGAGCAGGTGCCTCCGGCTGGCTCGGGAGGTGCTTCCGGTGTGTCCGGCAGGGGGTTCTGGCGAGTCGAGCAGGTGGCTCCGGCGGGCTCGGCAGGTGCTTCCGGTGTGTCCG
>NW_025800458.1:707-1319 GCF_021613505.1 Equus quagga | reverse complement strand
GGAACCACCTGATCCACTCCCCGGAACCAGCCGCCGGACACGTCAAAATCACCTGACGGACACGCCAAAATCTTACCTGCTGGACATGCCAAAATCACCAGCCGGCTATGCCAGAACGACTTGCAGGACACTCCGGAATCACCCACCGGGTATGCCGGAACCACCTCTCAGACGCGCCGGAAGCACGTGCCGGACGCGCCGGAACCACCTATTGGACAGACCGGAACCAACTGACGGACCCATCTGAAACACCTGCTGAGCACGCCGGAACAACCTGCTCGACTCGCTGGAGCCACCTGCTGGCCACGCCAAAATCACCAGCCGGCGATGCCAGAACCACTTGCTGGACACTCCGGAATCACCTGCGGGGCATGCCGGAAGCACCTCTCAGACGTGCCACTACCATGTACTGGACACGCCGGAAACACCTACTGGACACAACGGAACCACCTGTCGGACACGCCTGAACCACCTGCCGAGGATGCAGGAACCACCTGCTCGACTCGCAGGACCCACCTGCCGGACACGCAAAAATCACCTGCTGGCTATGCCAGAACCACTTGCAAGACTTTCTGGAATCACCTGCTGGGAATGCTGGACCCACCTCTCAAA
>NW_025800458.1:0-607 GCF_021613505.1 Equus quagga | reverse complement strand
AGCCGGCTGGTGATTTTGGCGTGGCCAGCAGGTGGCTCCAGCGAGTCGAGCAGGACCCACCTGCCGGACACGCAAAAATCACCTGCTGGCTATGCCAGAACCACTTGCCGGACTTTCTGGAATCACCTGCCGGGAATGCTGGACCCACCTCTCAAATGTGCCAAAATCAAGTGACGGAGACGCCCAAAGCACCTGCCGAGCTAGCCGGAAGCACCTGCTCGAATCGTCGGAAGCACCTGCCGGACCTGCCTGAACAACATGCTGAGCATGCCGGAACCACCTGCCGGACACGCCGAAATCACCACGGGCTGGGCCAGAACCACTTGGAGGACTCTCTGGGATCACCTGCCGGGCATGCCAGAACCACCTCTCAGAAGTGCCAGAACCACGTGCTGGACAGGCCGGAACCACCTCCAGGACGGACCAGAACCACCTGCCGAACCAAACTGAATCATCTGCCGAGAACGCTGGAACCACCTGATCCACTCCCCGGAACCACCCGCCGGACACGTCAAAATCACCTGAAGGACACGCCAATATCTTACCTGCTGAACATGCCAAAATCACCAGCCGGCTATGCCAGAACGACTTGCCGGACACTCCGGAA
>NW_025800457.1:395-1020 GCF_021613505.1 Equus quagga | reverse complement strand
AGCCTAGGCCGATCCTGAGACTGTAACCCTGCGGCCATCTTGGGGTACATGTTCACCGTGATGTCATAAAGAACCTCAGAAGGCTAAGTTGTCCTGACAACCTCCAAGCACACAGAGTTTCAGAGCCATCTCAGACCAGTCTGACTCCTTCCCCTTTACAGGTAGGATAGTTTTCCTTTTTCTGGATTTCTTGTCGGTTTCTGTCTCCTCGAACTTGGAAAGGCCTGGTCCATTCTCTCTAGACGCTGGTTTCTTTCCTGTAAAATTACCCTGGGTGTTATCTCTTATGTCTTGGGTAGAGGGCCAAGTGGGTGGACCTTCCAGAGAAAGTCCTGGACTCCGTCCCAAGTTGAAGTTGCCCAGGCAATACTCTGATGCGCAATCATCGTGTCATCTCCTAGCACTCTGCCAATTCCACCTTGACAGACCCCATGATTTCCTTCCTTCTTCCTTTGGGGAAGTGTACCAGATGCCTTCATAGATTGGAATATTCTCACGGTTCTTTTTCTGGTGCGTATTGATAACGGACCCTCACAATTGCTACTTCTTTATGACCTCTGTCCGCACCGTACCATGAAATCTCTATTCCATAACAGTGCTAATGTAATCTGCACCCGTGCTGTGA
>NW_025800457.1:0-295 GCF_021613505.1 Equus quagga | reverse complement strand
GATCTGCACCCGTGCTGTGAAAGAGTGAGGCCCGGGCCACGCAAGCTGAACATGGGCACTTGCCCGCTCCACCACAGGGCCGGCCCTGACTTCTACTTTTGGACCAACCTGTGGCCTGAACTTGGGAAGATGTGGGCCTGTTTGGATTATTCGTGAAGGTGATTAGTAGGAACATCATGGACGGTAACGTTTTCCGTTGGTTCCTGGGCTTAGCACGGATCAGATTCTCTTGGTAGGATGCCTCTTCATGTCTTTGGAATGGTCTACCTTTCTGTAGCATCAGTAAGCCTTTTGA
>NW_025800456.1:768-1321 GCF_021613505.1 Equus quagga | reverse complement strand
GGCAATCCTCTGATGCGCAATGATCGTGTGATCTCCTAGCACTCTGACAATTCCACCTTGGCAGGTCCCATGTTTTCCTTCCTTCTTCCTTTGGGGAAGTGTACCAGATGCCTTCATAGATTGGAATATTCTCACGGTTCTTTTTCTGTTGCGTATTGGTAATGGACCCTCACAATTGCTACTTCTTTATCACCTCTGTCCGCAACATACATTGACATCTCTATTCCCTAACAGTGCTAATGTGATCTGCACCCGTGCTGTGAAAGAGTGAGGCCCGGGCCACGCGGGCGGAACGTGGGCACTTGCCCGCTACACCACAGGGCCGGCCCTGACTTGTACTTTTGGACCAACCTGTGGCCTGAACTTGGGAAGATGTGGGCCTGTTTGGATTATTCGTGAAGGTGATTAGTGGGAACATCATGGACAGGAACGTGTTCCGTTGGTTCCTGGGCTTAGCACGGATCAGGTTCTCTTGGTAGGATTCCTCTTCATGTATTTGGAAAGGTCTACCTTTCTGTAGCATCAGTAAGCCTTTTGAGGTGATTTTCCATCC
>NW_025800456.1:0-668 GCF_021613505.1 Equus quagga | reverse complement strand
ATTGTGGGCCTGTTTGGATTATTCGTGAAGGTGATTAGTAGGAACATCATGGACGGTAACGTTTTCCGTTGCTTCCTGGGCTTAGCACGGATCAGGTTCCCTTGGTAGGATTCCTCTTCATGTATTTGGAATGGTCTACCTTTCTGTAGCATCAGTAAGCCTTTTGAGGTGATTTTCCATCCTTGGAAGTTCACCTTCTCTTATCTCTTTCAGCCCCCGAAGCTGTATGCCGTCATTCTGGACCCCTTTTTGGATTTTTGATTTGAGGTGGATTTATTGCCATAACCCCGCATTAGAACCTCCTATGTCTTTCAGATTTACATGCTCCTCGATTTAGACCTCCGTGTCGGTTCCATCCTCTTCACCAGCGTAAGCCGAATCACAGGCCCTCAACACACACTTGTGCCTCATCATCTCTTTCGCCCTCCCCCACCGCCCCGCTTTGCCTCTGGGCACCCCCGATCAAATGTCCAGTGCCGCCTGTTGCTTAGTGCTTGTTTTTTCTTCTCGTTGTAAGTGACATCCTACGGTATTTGACTTTGTCCCTGGGGCTTGTTTCACTTCCCCTAAAACCCTCCCAGCCATTCTGGTGGTCACAAATGGCTGGATTGCATCCTTTGTTCCCGCTGAGTTCACCACAGCCTTACTCCCGCTCTCCAAGACTTGGA
>NW_025800455.1:472-1108 GCF_021613505.1 Equus quagga | reverse complement strand
GGGAGGGCAGCCTTCACAAAGGAACCAAGCCCTCTGGAAAAGGGTGATTTTCAGCACACTTGTAGAGCCCTTCCCAACAAAGAGACCTACCCCAAGCATGACAGGGCTCCATTCCTTCAAGGCTTCCAAGACATCTCTTGGGACGCATTACCATGTGGCCAGTGGGCCCCCGTGACGCCAGAGCTATGGAAAGTGAGACTGATCTTCCAAGAATGCTAGGGGCCTAGGAAAGGAGGCATCGACTCTTCACTTCAGTGTCATCTAGAGCTCCTTCTTGACTTTGGATTATGCTTAAGGCAGAAGGACACTGTAGGTCTGATAAGGCTCCAGTCTGGCAGCTTGTTTCCAATCAAATTTCAAGCTTGAATCAGCATGGCCTCCGCATAGACTTGAATCGATGACAATATTCTCCTCTCAGTGCTTGTCCCTCTATTCTCGCTTCTTGCCAAGGATTCCTTTCTTATCCCTGGCATCACAGTCTGTTTGATCTCTTCCAGTTTCTGTGCCCGCTTTCTGTTTGTCAAAGCTGTTTCTGGGTATGTCTCCCTTTAATAGCCCAGCCTAGGCCAATGCTCAGACTGTAACCATGGGGCCATCTTGGGGGACATGTTCACCGTGATGTCATAAAGAACCTCA
>NW_025800455.1:0-372 GCF_021613505.1 Equus quagga | reverse complement strand
ACGTGATGTCATAAAGAACCTCAGAAGGCTAAGTTGTCCTGACAACCTCCAAGCACACAGAGTTTCAGAGCCATCTCAGACCAGTCTGACTCCTCTCCGTTTCCAGGTAGGATAGTTTTCCTTTTTCTGGATTTCTTGTCGGTTTCTAACTCTCTCCTCGAACTTGGAAAGGCCTGGTCCATTCTCTCTAGACGCTGGTTTCTTTCCTGTAAGATTACCCGGGGTGTTATCTCTTATGTTTTGGGTAGAGGGCCAAGTGGGTGGACCTTCCCCAGAGAAAGTCCTGGACTCCGTCCCAAGTTGAAGGTGCCCAGGCAATCCTCTCATGCGCAATGATCGTGTCACCTCCTAGCACTCTGCCAATTCCACCTT
>NW_025800454.1:512-1014 GCF_021613505.1 Equus quagga | reverse complement strand
CTGACGAGCACGCCGGAGCCACCTGCTCGACTTGCCAGAATCACCTGCTGGACACATTGGAGAAACCTGCTCGTCTCGCCGGATGCACCTGCCGGACACACCGGAAGCACCTGCCGAGCACGCCGGAGCCACCTGCTCGACGCACCGGAACCATCTGCCGGACACACCGGAGCCGCCTGCTCGACTCGCCGGAAGAACCTGCCGGACACACCGGAAGCACCTACTGAGCACGCAAGTGCCACCTGCTCGACTCACTGTAACCACTTGCCGGACACACCGGAAGCACCGGCCGAGCACGCCGGAGCCACCTGCTAGACACACCGGAGCCACATGCTCGACTCGCCGGACCTGTCGGCCACTCCGGAAGCAGCTGCGGAGCACGCCGGTGCCACCTGCTCGACTCGCCTGAACCACCTGCCGGACACACCGGAACCCCCTGCAGAGCACGCCGGAGCCACCTGCTCGACTCGCCGGAACCAACTGCCGGACACACCGGAAGCAC
>NW_025800454.1:0-502 GCF_021613505.1 Equus quagga | reverse complement strand
CTGACGAGCACGCCGGAGCCACCTGCTCGACTTGCCAGAATCACCTGCTGGACACATTGGAGAAACCTGCTCGTCTCGCCGGATGCACCTGCCGGACACACCGGAAGCACCTGCCGAGCACGCCGGAGCCACCTGCTCGACGCACCGGAACCATCTGCCGGACACACCGGAGCCGCCTGCTCGACTCGCCGGAAGAACCTGCCGGACACACCGGAAGCACCTACTGAGCACGCAAGTGCCACCTGCTCGACTCACTGTAACCACTTGCCGGACACACCGGAAGCACCGGCCGAGCACGCCGGAGCCACCTGCTAGACACACCGGAGCCACATGCTCGACTCGCCGGACCTGTCGGCCACTCCGGAAGCAGCTGCGGAGCACGCCGGTGCCACCTGCTCGACTCGCCTGAACCACCTGCCGGACACACCGGAACCCCCTGCAGAGCACGCCGGAGCCACCTGCTCGACTCGCCGGAACCAACTGCCGGACACACCGGAAGCAC
>NW_025800453.1:574-1138 GCF_021613505.1 Equus quagga | reverse complement strand
AGCCCTGTGTCCATGAAGCTTGCCGGGACAGCAGACACACAACTGTGCCCAATCCTCTGACGTCACAGTGGCCCCGAAAACTAACCTGGCCTCATCTACACAGTGCCAGAGTTGGGCTCAAGCAGCATATTCAAGCCCCATTGCACTCAACTGCAGGTTGCCAATGGAGCATGAAAGGGGCCGGCCGGTGGTGCAGCGGTGAGGTCCGCAGCTTCTGGGTCGGTGGCCCGGGGTGAGCCGGGTGGAATCCTCGGGTGAGCCTCCTCACCACTGCTTTAGTCATTCGGGGGCAGGCGTCCGAGGGGGTGTAGAGGCAGCTGGGAAGGGACGTTAGATAGGGCCAGATTTCCACAGCAAAAACAGGAGCATTGCCAGCAGATGTGAGCACAGCGATGCACTTCTGCCAAAACAGAACCAATTACAAGTTGCAAAGAATAGAAAAACGGAAGCTAAACACGAACGAAAAAAAAACACAGCTTGCCAGTACGAAGAAGAAGATGTCTACGAAGAACCTTAATAAAACAGGTGAAAGCTATGTCAATCGAAAACTAGCAAACGTTTGGG
>NW_025800453.1:0-564 GCF_021613505.1 Equus quagga | reverse complement strand
AGCCCTGTGTCCATGAAGCTTGCCGGGACAGCAGACACACAACTGTGCCCAATCCTCTGACGTCACAGTGGCCCCGAAAACTAACCTGGCCTCATCTACACAGTGCCAGAGTTGGGCTCAAGCAGCATATTCAAGCCCCATTGCACTCAACTGCAGGTTGCCAATGGAGCATGAAAGGGGCCGGCCGGTGGTGCAGCGGTGAGGTCCGCAGCTTCTGGGTCGGTGGCCCGGGGTGAGCCGGGTGGAATCCTCGGGTGAGCCTCCTCACCACTGCTTTAGTCATTCGGGGGCAGGCGTCCGAGGGGGTGTAGAGGCAGCTGGGAAGGGACGTTAGATAGGGCCAGATTTCCACAGCAAAAACAGGAGCATTGCCAGCAGATGTGAGCACAGCGATGCACTTCTGCCAAAACAGAACCAATTACAAGTTGCAAAGAATAGAAAAACGGAAGCTAAACACGAACGAAAAAAAAACACAGCTTGCCAGTACGAAGAAGAAGATGTCTACGAAGAACCTTAATAAAACAGGTGAAAGCTATGTCAATCGAAAACTAGCAAACGTTTGGG
>NW_025800452.1:567-1168 GCF_021613505.1 Equus quagga | reverse complement strand
TTAACCACCTTCTCGACTCGCCGGGACCACCTGCCGGTCACAGCAAAATCACCTGCCGGCTACGCCAGAACCACTTGTTGGACACTCCGCACTCACCTGCCGGGCATGCCGGAACCACCTCTCAAACCTGCAAGAACCACGTGCCGGAGATGCTGGAATCACCTGCCGAGCTCACTTAAGCACCTTCTCGACTCGCCGGGACCACATGCCGGTCACAGCAAAATCACCTGCCGGCTACGCCAGAACCACAAGTTGGACACTCCGGAATCACCTGTCGGGCATGGCGGAACCACCTCTCAGACGTGCCGGAAACACGTGCCGGAGACGCCAGAAGCACCTGCCGAGCACGTCAGAACGACCTGCTCAACTCGCCGGAACCACCTGCCGGACACGCCAAAATCACCTGCCGGCTACGCCAGAACCACTTGACAGACATTTCGGAGTCACATGTCTTGCATGCCGGAACCACCTCTCAGACGTTCCAGAAACATGTGCCGGACACGCCGGATCCACCTAACGGACAGACTGGAACCATCTGCCGGACACACCGGAAGCACCTGCCGAGCACGCAGGAGCCACCTGCTCGACTCGCGGGAACCAC
>NW_025800452.1:0-467 GCF_021613505.1 Equus quagga | reverse complement strand
CATGCTGGAACCAAATCTCTGATGTGCCATAACAACGTCCCGGAGACTCCGGAAGCACATGCCGAGCTCACCTTAACCACCTTCTCGACTCGCCGGAACCACCTGCCGGTCACGGCAAAATCACCTGCCGGCTACGCCAGAACCACTTGCCGGACACTCCGGAATCACCTGTCGGGTATGGCGGAACCACATCTCACACATGCCAGAAACACGTGCCGGACACACCGGGTCCACCTAACGGACAGACTGGAACCACCTGCCGGACACACCGGAAGTACCTGTCGAGCACGCCGGAGCCACCTGCTCGACTCGCCGGAACCAACCGCCGGACACACCGGAAGCACCTGCCGAGCACGCTGGAGACACCTGCTCGACTCGCCAGAACCACCTGAAGGACACACTGGAGCAGCTGCCGAGCATGCCGGAGCCACCTGCTCGACTCGCCGGAACCACCTGCCGGACATGCC
>NW_025800451.1:567-1213 GCF_021613505.1 Equus quagga | reverse complement strand
TGTTGGTTAGTGCTTGTTTTTCTTCTCCTTGTAAGTGAGATCCTACGGTATTTGACTTTGTCCATGGGGCTTGTTTCACTTCCCCTAAAACCCTCCCAGCCATTCTGGTGGTCATAAATGGCTGTATTGCATCCTTTGTTCCCACTGAGTGGTCTGCCATTGTGTGGCTATAGCCCATGTTACTTCTCCATTCGTCCCTTGCTGGGCACCCGGGCGGCTTCCAAGTCTTGGAGAGCGGGAGTAAGGCTATGGTGAACTCAGTGGTGCACATGTCTTTAGGCGGTATTGTTTCCGAGTTCTTTGGCTAAACGCGCCCCAGAGGAATAGCTGGATCATATGGGACATGGATTCTTTAATTTCGGAATCAGTTCCACACCGCTTGGCCTAGTGGCTGCACAGCTTTCCACTGCCACCAGCAGTGCAGGAGGCTTCCCTTCTCTCCACCTCCTCTCTGACACTTGTTGTTTCCTGTCTGCCTCCTTATAGCCATTCTGACCACAGTGAGCTGCTATGTCATTGCGGTTTGGATTTGCCTTGGCCTCAGACTTAATGAGGGTGAACAAGTTTTCATGCACCTGTTGGCCCTCTTTAGATCTTCATGGGAGAAATCTCTGTGTCCATGTTTGGCCCAGGTTTTCATCGGCTT
>NW_025800451.1:0-467 GCF_021613505.1 Equus quagga | reverse complement strand
GTGAGTCGATTGTATCTTTGGGCTTTTCACCCCTTGTCCGATGTGTGCTTTGCAAACATCCACTCCCAGTTGTTGTGCTGTCTTTGCATTGAGTCGATGGTTTCCTTGACTTTGCAGAAGCGTCTGCATTTGAGGTGGTCCCGTTTGTTTCTTGTCTCCTTTGCGGCCCTTGCCCAGTCAGACAGGCTTCTTCCAAATAGGCGGCTCAGACTGATGGCAAAGAGCACTCTGCCTATGTCTTCTCCTACAAGTTTCACGGTTTCAACTCTGCCATTCAGGGTTTTAATTCATTTCAGTTGGTGCGTGTGCCAGGTGGCACATCATGGTCTACTCTCGTTGTGTTCCATGTGGCTGTGCAGGCATCCCAGAACCGTTTCTTGGAGACACTCTCCTTTGTCCACTGTCTCCACTTGGCTCCCTGGGCGCAAATGGGCTGTCCATGTATGTTTGAGTTGGGCTCTGGGCTC
>NW_025800450.1:679-1075 GCF_021613505.1 Equus quagga | reverse complement strand
CCTGTCGGACACGCCTGAACCACCTGCCGATCATGCAGGAACCACCTTCTCGACTCGCAGGACCCAAAGCCAGACACGCAAAAATCACCTGCTGGCTATGCCAGAACCACTTGCCGGACTGTCTGGAATCACATGCTGGGAATGCTGGACCCACCTCTCAAATGTGCCAAAATCAAGTGACGGAGACGCCCAAAGCACCTCCCAAGCTAGCCGGAGCACCTGCTCGAATCGTCGGAACCCCCTGCCGGACCTGCCTGAACAACCTGCTGAGCATGCCGGAACCACCTGCCGGACACGCCGAAATCACCTGCGGGCTCGGACAGAACCACTTGGAGGACTCTCTGGGATCACCTGCCGGGCACGCCGGAACCACCTCTCAGACGTGCCAGAACCACA
>NW_025800450.1:0-579 GCF_021613505.1 Equus quagga | reverse complement strand
ACCAGCCGGCTATGCCAGAACGACTTGCCGGACACTCCGGAATCACCCACCGGGCATGCCGGAACCACCTCTCACACGCGCCGGAACCACCTATTGGACAGACTGGAACCACCTGACGGACCCAGCTGAAACACATGCTGAGCACACCGGAACAACCTGCTCGACTCGCTGGAGCCACCTGCTGGCCACGCCAAAATCACCAGCCGGATATGCCAGAACGACTTGCCGGACACTCCGGAATCACCTGCGGGGCATGCCGGAACCACCTGCCGGACAGGCCGAAATCACCTGCGGGCTGGCCCAGAAACACTTGGAGGAATCCCTGGGATCACCTGCCGGGCATGCCGGAACCACCTCTCAGATGTGCCAGAACCACGTGCTGGACAGGCTGGAACCACCTCCAGGACAGACCAGAACCACCTGCCGAACAAAACTGAATCACCTGCCGAGAAGGCTGGAACCACCTGATCCACTCCCCGGAACCAGCCGCCGGACACGTCAAAATCACCTGACGGACACGCCAAAATCTTACCTGCTGGACATGCCAAAATCACCAGCCGGCTATGCCAGAACGACTTG
>NW_025800449.1:625-1354 GCF_021613505.1 Equus quagga | reverse complement strand
CCAAACTGAAGCACCTGCCGAGAACGCTGGAACCACCTGATCCACTCCCCGGAACCACCCGCCGGACACGTCAAAATCACCTGACGGACACGCCAAAATCTGACCTGCTGGACATGCCAAAATCACCAGCCGGCTATGCCAGAACGACTTGCCCGACACTCCGGAATCACCCACCGGGCATGCCGGAACCACCTCTCAGACGCGCCGGAACCACCTATTGGACAGACCTTAACCACCTGACGGACCCATCTGAAACACCTGCTGAGCACGCCGGAACGAACTGCTCGACTCGCTGGAGCCACCTGCTGGCCACTCCAAAATCTCCAGCCGGCTATGCCAGAACCACTTGCTGGACACTCCGGAATCACCTGTGGGGCGTGCCGGAAGCACCTCTCAGACGTGCCACTACCATGTGCCAGACATGCCGGAAACACCTACTGGACACAACGGAACCACCTGTTGGACACGCCTGAAGCACCTGCCGAGCATGCAGGAACCACCTGCTCAACTCGCAGGACCCACCTGCCGGACACGCAAAAATCACCTGCTGGCTATGCCAGAACCACTTGCCGGACTTTCTGGAATCACCTGATGGGAGTGCTGGACCCACCTCTCAAATGTGCCAAAATCAAGTGACGGAGACGCCCAAAGCACCTGCCGAGCTAGCCGGAAGCACCTGCTCGAATCGTCGGAACCCCCTGCCGGACCTGCCTGAATAACCTGCTGAGC
>NW_025800449.1:0-525 GCF_021613505.1 Equus quagga | reverse complement strand
CCTGCCGAACCAAACTGAATCACCTGCCGAGAACGCTGGAACCACATAATCTACTCTCCGGAACCACCCGCCGGACACGTCAAAATCACCTGACGGACACGCCAAAACCTTACCTGCTGGACATGACAAAATCACCAGCCGGCTATGCCAGAACGACTTGCAGGACACTCCGGAATCACCCACTGGGCATGCCGGAACCACCTCTCAGACGCGCCGGAAGCATGTGCCGGACGGGCCGGAACCACCTATTGGACAGACCGGAACCACCTGACGGACCCATCTGAAACACCTGCTGAGCATCCCGGAAAAACCTGCTCGACTCGCTGGAGCCACCTGCTGGCCACGCCAATATCACCAGCCGGCTATGCCAGAACCAGTTGCTGGACACTCCGGAATCACCTGCGGGGCATGCCGGAAGCACCTCTCAGACGTGCCACTACAATGGGCCGGACACGCCGGAAACACCTACTGGACACAACGGAACCACCTGTCGGACACGCCTGAACCACCTGCCGAGCATGCAGG
>NW_025800448.1:715-1413 GCF_021613505.1 Equus quagga | reverse complement strand
CTCAGCGGGAACAAAGGATGCAATCCAGCCATTTGTGACCACCAGAATAACTGGGAGGGTTTTAGGGGAAGTGAAACAAGCCCCAGGGACAAAGTCAAATACCGTAGGATCTCACTTACAAGGAGAAGAAAACACAAGCACTAACCAACGGGCGGCACTGGACCTTTGATCGGGGGTGCCCAGAGGCAAAGCGGGGCGGTGGGTTAGGGTGAAAGAGATGATGAGGCACAAGTGTGTGGTGAGGGCCTGTGATTCGGCTTACGCTGGTGAAGAGGATGGAACCAACACGGAAGTCTAAATCGATGAGGATGTAAATCTGAAAGACATAGGAGGTTCTAATGCAGGGTTATGGCAATAAATCCACCTAAAATCACAAATCCAAAAAGGGGTCCAGAATGACGGCATTCAGCTTTGGGGGCTGAAGGAGATTAGAGAAGGTGAACTTCCAAGGATGGAAAATCACCTCAAAAGGCTTACTGATGCTACAGAAAGGTAGACCCTTCCTAAGCCATGAAGAGGAATCCTACCAAGAGAACATGATCCGTGCTAAGCCCAAGAAACAACGGAAAAAGTTACCGTCCATGATGTTCCTACTAATCACCTTCACGAATAATCCAAACAGGCCCACATCTTCCCAAGATCAGGCCACAGGTTGGTCCAAAAGTACAAGTCAGGGCCGGCCCTGTGGTGGAGCGGGC
>NW_025800448.1:0-615 GCF_021613505.1 Equus quagga | reverse complement strand
CACCTAAAATCACAAATCCAAAAAGGGGTCCAGAATGATGGCATACAGCTTTGGGGGCTGAAATACATTAGAGAAGGTGAACTTCCAGGGATGGAAAATCACCTCAAAAGGCTTACTGATGCTACAGAAAGGTAGACCATTCCAAATACATGAAGAGGAATCCTACCAAGAGAACCGGATCCGTGCTAAGCCCAGGAACCAACGGAAAAAGTTATCGTCCATGATGTTCCTACTAATCACCTTCATGAATAATCCAAACAGGCCCACATCTTCCCAAGAGCAGGCCACAGGTTGCTCCTAAAGTACAAGTCAGGGCCGGCCCTGTGGTGGAGCGGGCAAGTGCCCATGTTCCGCTTGGGTGGCCCAGGCCTCACCGTTTCACAGCACGGGTATAGATCACCTTAGCACTGTTAGGAAATAGAGATTTCATGGTACGGTGCGGACAGAGGTCATAAAGAAGTAGCAATTGTGAGGGTCCGTTATCAATACGCACCAGAAAAAGAACCGTGAGAATATTCCAATCTATGAAGGCATCTGGTGCACTTCCCCAAAGGAAGAAGGAAGGAAAACATGGGACCTGCCAAGGTCGAATTGGCAGAGTGCTAGGAGATGACA
>NW_025800447.1:437-1018 GCF_021613505.1 Equus quagga | reverse complement strand
CGGCAGGTGGGACCTGTGAGTCAAGCAGGTGGTTCCGGCGAGTGTTTCCTGTGGTTCCGGTCTGTCCGGGAGATGGTTCCAGCCTGTCCGGCACGTGCTTCTGGCACTTCTGAGAGGTTGTGCTGGCATGCCCAGCAGGTGATTCTTGAGTGTCTGCCAAGTGGTTCTGGCATAGCCAGCAGGTGATTTTGGCATGTCCGGCAGGTGGTTCTGTGGAGTGGATCAGGAACATCCGTCATTCTCGGCAGATGTTTCCGCCGTCTCCGGCATGTGGTTCTGGCACCTCTGAGAGGTGGTTCCAGCATGCCTGGCAGGTGATTCCGGAGTGTCCGACAAGTGGTTGTGGCATAGCCACCTGGTGATTTTGGCATGTGCAGCAGGTGGCTCCAGCGAGTCGAGCAGGTTGTTCCAGCGTGCTCAGCAGGTGGTTCAGGCGGGTCTGGCAGGTGGTTCCGTTGCGTCCGAGAGGTGGTTCCGGCGTGTCTGGCACGTGGTTCCGGCACGTCTGACAGCTGGTTCTCACATGTCTGGCATGGGATTCCGGAGTGTCCACCAAGTGGTTCTGGCGTAGCCGGCAGGTG
>NW_025800447.1:0-337 GCF_021613505.1 Equus quagga | reverse complement strand
CTGGCATGCCCGGCAGGTGATTCTTGAGTGTCTGCCAAGTGGTTCTGGCATAACCAGCAGGTGATTTTGGCGTGTCCGGCAGGTGGTTGTGTGGAGTGGATCATTAACATCCGGCATTCTCGGCAGATGTTTCCGCCGTCTCCGGCATGTGGTTCTGGCACCTCTGAGAAGTGGTTCCAGCATGCCTGGCAGGTGATTCCGGAGTGTCCGACAAGCGGTTGTGGCATAGCCGGCTGGTGATTTTGGCATGTGCAGCAGGTGGCTCCAGCGAGTCGAGCAGGTTGTTCCAGCGTGCTCAGCAGGTGGTTCAGGCGGGTCTGGCAGGTGGTTCCGTTGC
>NW_025800446.1:495-1155 GCF_021613505.1 Equus quagga | reverse complement strand
GGATACCCAGAAACAGCTTTGAGAAACAGAAAGCGGACACAGAAGCTGGAAGACATAAAACAGATGCTGATTCGAGGGGTAAGAAAGGAACCCTCGGCAAGAAGCGAGAATAGAGCGACAAGCACCGAGAGGAGAACGTTGTCATCTATTCAAGTCTATGGGGAGGCCGTGCTGATTCAATCTTGCACCTTGATTGGAAGCAAGAGGCCGGACTTGGGCCTTGTCAGACCTACGTGGAACTTCTGCCTTAAGCATAAGCCCAAGTCAAGAATGATGTGTTGAGGACGTTGAAGAGAAGACTCGATGCCTCCTTTCCTAGGCCCCTGGCATTCTTTGCAGATGAGTCTCACTTTCCATAGCTCTGGCGTCACGGGGGCCCACTGGGTACATGCTAATGTGTCCCAAGAGATGTCTTGGAAGCCTTGAAGGAATGGAGCCCTGTCATGCTTGTGCTATGTCTCTTTGTTTGGAAGTGCTCTACAAGGGTGTTGAAAAGCACCCTTTTCCACAGGGCTTCGTTCCTTCGTGAAGGCTGCCCTCCCGGAGTAGTGTGCTCAGTTTGCCTCCATCGAAATTCTCTCCCCCTACCTCTTGCCGTAGAAGGATTATTGATTATGTGTTTTGACGCCACATGTAAGGAAGTGGGCTGAAAATCAGAAC
>NW_025800446.1:0-395 GCF_021613505.1 Equus quagga | reverse complement strand
ATAGCAATAAAGTAAGCCCGTATCTAGACGGAACCTAGGGGAACGTTCCAGGAGCAGAGTTGAAGTTCGAAACTTCCCAAATCCGGAAAGGTGATAGAAAAATATCTTTCCTGGAGAGAGGAATTCATCAGATTTGTCTAATTTGTCTTGGAAACATTGTGTACGTGAAGGGGGATGCCAGGACCACGTCGAGTTTGGAGTTTCTGACCTCAGGATGTCAAACCAACCCAGATGACCACGTGTTCTCAGCGCTTAGTTTGACCTAGGCTAGGACAGCAAAGACTCCTTCAAGTGACCGGTGAAAATTCATAGACAACAACCGAGAGTCACGAAAGCACTCACACCTCAGCCTAGAGAACATACGGTGATTCCAGAAATGCACAATGAAGCACTTG
>NW_025800445.1:568-1005 GCF_021613505.1 Equus quagga | reverse complement strand
TTAGATCTTCTTGGGAGAAATCTCTGTGTCCGTCTTTGGCCCAGGTTTTCATTGGCTTGTTCTTTTTGTTGTGGAGACGTGTGAGTCGATTGCATCTTTGGGCTTCTCACCGCTTGTCCGATGTGTGCTTTGCAAACATCCAGTCCCAGTTGTTGTGCTGTCTTTGCATTGAGTCGATGGTTTCCTTGATTGGGCAGAAGCGTCTGCATTTGGGGTGGTCCCGTTTGTTTCTTGTCTCCTTTGCTGCCCTTGCCCAGTCAGACAGGCTTCTGCCAAATAGGCGGCTCAGACAGATGGCAAAGAGCACTCTGCCTACGTCTTCTCCTGCAAGTTTCACGGTTTCAAGTGTGCCATTCAGGGCTTTAATCCTTTCCAGGTGGTGCGTGTGCCAGGTGGCACATCATGGTCTACTCTCGTTGTGTTCCATGTGGCTGAGC
>NW_025800445.1:0-468 GCF_021613505.1 Equus quagga | reverse complement strand
GTGGTGCGTGTGCCAGGTGGCACAACATGGTCTACTCTCGTTGTGTTCCATGTGGCTGTGCAGGCTTCCCAGCACCGTTTCTTGGAGAGACTCTCCTTTGTCCACTGTCTCCTCTCGGCTCCCTGGTCGCAAATGGGCTGTCCAGGTATGGTTGAGTTGGGCTCTGGGCGCTCGATTCTGTTGCATGGGTCTGTGTGCCTGTTTTTGGGCCCGGACAGCGCCGATTTGGTACCTAGCGCTTCGTCCTCTATGTTGAAAGCAGAAAGTGTGATACGTCCTGCTTTGTTCGTTTTCCTGAGGATTCCTTGGCCTATTCAGGGTCTCTTGTTGCTCGCTGGAAACTTTAGGATTCTCTCTTCTATCTCTCTGGCAAATATGGCTGCAACGTTGACTGGGATTGCATGGAATCCAGAGATTCCTTTCTCCGCTAGGGACGTTTCAAGTGTGTTAATTCTTCCATTCCTAGGT
>NW_025800444.1:599-1087 GCF_021613505.1 Equus quagga | reverse complement strand
GCGGCACAAAACCACCCATTCGGGGGCAAGAATCGCCGCGCCCGGAGGCGGGGCCCACCCACGGATCACGAGGGGAACCCCTGGATCACGGCCACGGCCACCAGACCCCAAGCACGACCCCATCGCCACCAGGCCCGGAGCTCCCGGGGCCATCTGGTCGACCCCAGAAGCGTGGCGGCAGGGGGAGCCGGGGACAGCCTCCCCGGGCCGCCCGCGCGGGCCGGGACTGGTCGGTCCCTCCCTCTGAGTTGCCGGGTCAGGACTTAGAAAAGAATTCCGCGGAGGCGCCTCTGGCGACCGGGCCCGGGGCGGGACCGTGGCTCCCGTCCCTCAGCTGGTGCTTCACCTACGCCTCGAGCCGGCCCCCTCCCACCTCCGGACAAAGACGCGACCCGCGAAACTCGGAGAGAGAAGTCCGGTCCGACGGCCCGGACCCACCCCGGGCACGCGTCCGGGCCGGGGACGCCCTCCCCGGCCCGCCCTCGGGG
>NW_025800444.1:0-499 GCF_021613505.1 Equus quagga | reverse complement strand
CCCACCCCGGGCACGCGTCCGGGCCGGGGACGCCCTCCCCGGCCCGCCCTCGAGGGCTCCCGGGGCCGGTCCACGCTCTTCTCCAGGGTGGGACTTGGACAAAAAACTGCCACGGAGGAGGCGGCATCCGAGGACCGGGCCCGGGCCCCACCGCCAGAGCCGGTCGACTCGGAAGACCAGTGGGGAAAAGGCCAGCCCGTAGGCCGAGCCCGTCGCGCCCTCCACGGGCCTCCCACGCAAGGCCCCGGCCGGTCGCCCACCTCCGGAGTGGGGCACGGAAAGGGGATCGGCGACGCGGAAGGCCCGACCACCGGGCGGCCCTCGGGACGATGGCCGGGCACGGGACGAGCTCCCTCGCCCGTTTCCCCTTGGCAGCCCCCCACCCCCTCCCGGGGATGGAGGGGCACCGGCGGCTGCTGGTCGACTCGTCCGGGAGGCCCCACAACCCGGCTGGCACCGGGCGGCGCGGCGACAGCCACCTCCCTCAGTAGCCTGCACC
>NW_025800443.1:471-1412 GCF_021613505.1 Equus quagga | reverse complement strand
GGGCATGGGGGAACGACCTCTCAGACGTGCCAGAAACACGTGCCGGACACACCGGAAGCACCTGCCGAGCACGCCGGAGCCACCTCCTCGACTCGCCGGAACCCCCTGCCGGACACACCGGAAGCACCTGCCGAGCTCACCTTAACCACCTTCTCGACTCGCCGGGACCACCTGCCGGTCACGGCAAAATCACCTGCCGGCTACGCCAGAACCACTTGCCGGACACTCCGGAATCACCTGTCGGGCATGGCGGAACTACCTCTTAGACGTGCCAGAAACACATGCCGGAGACGCCGGAAGCACCTGCCGAGCACGTCAGAACGAACTGCTCAACTCGCCGGAACCACCTGCCGGACACGCCAAAATCACCTGCCGGCAACGCCAGAACCACTTGGCAGACATTTTGGAGTCACATGTCGGGCATGCCGGAACCACCTCTCAGACGTGCCAGAAACACGTGCCAGACACGCCGGATCCACCTAACGGACAGAACGGAAACCCCTGCTGGACACACTGGAAGCACCTGCCGAGCAGGCCGGAGCCACCTGGTCGACTCGCCGGCACCCCCTGCCGGACACACCCGAAGCACCTGCCGAGCACGCCGGAGCTGCCTGCACGACTCACCGGAACCCCCTGCTGGACACACCGGAAGCACCTGCCGACAACGCCGGAGCCACCTGCTCGATTCGCCGGAAGCCCCTGCCGCACACACCGGAAGCACCTGCCGAGCACGCCGGAGCCACCTGCTCGACTCGCCGGAACCCCCTGCCGGACACACCGGAAGCACCTGCCGAGCACACCGGAGCCACCTGCTCGACTCGCCGGAACCCCCTGCCGGACACACCGGAAGCACCTGCCGAGCACACCTGAGCCACCAGCTCCACTCGACGGAAGCCCCTGCCGGACACTCCGGAAGCACCTGCCGAGCACGCCGGAGCCAC
>NW_025800443.1:0-371 GCF_021613505.1 Equus quagga | reverse complement strand
GGAAGCACCTGCCGAGCTCACCTTAACCACCTTTTCGACTCGCCGGGACCACGTGCCGGACACACCGGAAGCACCTGCCGAGCACACCTGAGCCACCTGCTCGACTCGCCGGAACCACCTGCCGGACACACCGGAAGCACCTGCCGAGCACGCCGGAGCCACCTGCTCGACTCGCCGGAACCCCCTGCCGGACACGCCGGAAGCACCTGCCGAGCACGCCGGAGCCACCTGCCCGACTCGCCGGATCCACCTGCCGGACACACCGGAAGCACCTGCCGAGCACGCCGGAGCCACCTGCTCGACTCGCCGGAACCACCTGCCGGACACACCGGAAGCACCTGCCGAGCACGCCGGAGCCAACTGCTCGACTC
>NW_025800442.1:855-1305 GCF_021613505.1 Equus quagga | reverse complement strand
ACCGGAAGCACCTGCCGAGCACGCCGGAGCCACCTGATCGACTCGCCGGGACCACCTGCGGGTCACGGCAAAATCACCTGCCGGCTACGCCAGAACCACTTGGTGGACACTCCGGAATCCCCTGTCGGGCATGGCGGACCCACCTCTCAGACGTGCCAGAAACACGTGCCGGACACGCCGGATCCACCTAACGGACAGACCGGAACCACGTCCCGGACACACCGGAAGCACCTGCCGAGCACGCCGGATCCACCTGCTCGACTCGGCGGAACCACATGCCGGACACACCGGAAGCAGCTGCCGAGCACGCCGGAGCCACCTGCTCGACTCGCCGGAACCACCTGCCGGACACAACGGAAGCACCTGCCGAGCACACCGGAGACACCTGCTCGACTCGCCGGAACCACCTGACGGACACTCCAAAATCACCTGCCGGCTACGCCAGAACCA
>NW_025800442.1:0-755 GCF_021613505.1 Equus quagga | reverse complement strand
AACCAAATCTCTGATGTGCCATAACCATGTCCCGGAGTCTCCGGAAGTACCTGCCGAGCTCACCTTAACCACCTTATCTGCTCGCCGGAACCACCTGCTGGACATGCCAAAATCACCTGCCGGCTATGCCAGAACCACTTGCCGGACACTCCGCACTCACCTGCCGGGCATGCCGGAACCACCTCTCAAACCTGCAAGAACCACGTGCCGGAGATGCCGGAAGCACCTGCCGAGCTCACCTTAACCACCATCTCGACTCGCTGGGACCACCTGTGGGTAACGGCAAAATCACCTGCCGGCTACGCCAGAACCACTTGAGGGCACTCCGGAATCACCTGTCGGGCATGGCGGAACCACCTCTCAGACATGCAAGAACACGTGCCGGACACACCGGATCCACATAACGGACAGACCGGAACCACCTTCCGGACACACCGGAAGCACCTGCTGAGCACGCCGGAGCCTCCTGCTAGACTCGCCGGACCCACCTGCCGGACACACAGGAAGCACCTGCCGAGCACGCCGGAGCCACCTGCTCGACTCGCCGGAACCACCTGCTGGACACACCGGAAGCACCTGCCGCGCACGCCGGAGCCACCTGCTCGACTCGCTGGAACCACCAGCTGGACACACCGGAAGCACCTGCCGGCTATGCCAGAACCACTTGCCGGACACTCCGCACTCACCTGCCGGGCATGCCGGAACCAAATCTCAGACATGCCAGAAACACGTGCCGGACACGCCGGATCCACCTA
>NW_025800441.1:798-1337 GCF_021613505.1 Equus quagga | reverse complement strand
CTCGACTCGCCGGAACCACCTGCTGGACACGCCAAAATCACCTGCCGGCTATGCCAGAACAACTTGCCGGACACTCCGCACTCACCTGCCGGGCATGCCGGAACCACCGCTCAAACCTGCCAGAACCACGTGCCTGAGATGCCGGAAGCAACTACCGAGCTCACCTTAACCACCTTCTCGACTCGCCGGGACCACCTGCCGGTCACGGCAAAATCACCTGCCGGCTACGCCAGAACCACTTGCCGGACACTCTGGAATCACCTGTCGGGCATGGCGGAACCACCTCTCAGATGTGCCAGAAACACGTGCCGGAGACGCCGGAATCACCTGCCGAGCACGACAGAACGACCTGTTCAACTCGCCGGAACCACCTGCCGGACACGCCAAAATCACCTGCCGGCTACGCCAGAACCACTTGCCGGACACTCTGGAATCACCTGTGGGGCATGGCGGAACCACCTCTCAGATGTGCCAGAAACACGTGCCGGAGATGCCGGAATCACCTGCCGAGCACGATAGAACGACCTGCTCAACTCGCC
>NW_025800441.1:0-698 GCF_021613505.1 Equus quagga | reverse complement strand
ATAACCACGTCCCGGAGACTCCGGAAGCACCTGCCGAGCTCACCTTAACCACCTTCTCGACTCGCCGGAACCACCTGCTGGACACGCCAAAATCACCTGCCGGCTATGCCAGAACCACTTGCCAGACACTCCGCACTCACCTGCCGGGCATGCCGGAACCACCTCTCAAAACTGCAAGCACCACGTGCCGGAGACGCCGGAATCACCTGCCGAGCACGACAGAACGACCTCTTCAACTCGCCGGAACCACCTGCCGGACACTCCAAAATCACCTGCCTGCTACGCCAGAACCACTTGCCGGACACTCTGGAATCACCTGTGGGGCATGGCGGAACCACCTCTCAGATGTGCCAGAAACACGTGCCGGAGACGCCGGAATCACCTGCCGAGCACGATAGAACGACCTGCTCAACTCGCCGGAACCACCTGCCGGACACAACGGAAGCACCTGCCGAGAACGCCGGAGCCACCTGCTCAACTCGCCGGAACCCCCCTCCGGACACGCCGGAAGCACCGGCCGAGCACGCCGGAGCCACCTGCTCGACTCGCCGGAACCACCCGCCGGACACGCCGGAAGCACCTGCCGAGCACGCCGGAGCCACCTGCTCGACTCGCCGGAACCACCTGCCGGACACACCGGAAGCATCTGCCGAGCACGCCGGAGCCACCTGCTCGACTCGCCGGAACCACCTGCCGGT
>NW_025800440.1:625-1481 GCF_021613505.1 Equus quagga | reverse complement strand
TGTTCTAATTTTCAGCCAGCTTCCTTCCACATGGCGTCAAAGCACATGATCAATAATCCTTCTACGGCAAGAGGTCTGGGGAGAGAATTACATTGGAGCCAAAGTGAGCACTCGAGCCTGGGAGGGCAGCATCCACCAAGGATCCAAGCCCTCTGGAAAAGGGTGATTTTCAGCACACTTGTAGAGCCCTTCCCAACAAAGAGACCTACCCCAAGCATGACAGGCCTCCATTCCTTCAAGGCTTCGAAGACATCTCTTGGGACGCATTAGCATGTGGCCAGTGGGCCCCCGTGACGCCAGAGCTATGGAAAGTGAGACTGATCTTCCAAGAATGCTAGGGGCCTAGGAAAGGAGGCATCGACTCTTCTCTTCAATGTCCTCCAGAGATCCTTCTTGACTTTGAGTTATGCTTAAGACAGAAGGACACTGTAGGTCTGATAAGGCCCAAGTGCGGCCTCATGTTTCCAATCAAGTTTCAAGCTTGAATCAGCATGGCCTCCCCATAGACTTGAATCGATGACAATGTTCTCCTCACAGTGCTTGTCCCTCTATTCTCGCTTCTTGCCAAGGATTCCTTTCTTATCCCTGGCATCACAGTCTGTACTCGCTTTCTGTTTGTCAAAGCTGTTTCTGAGTATGTCTCCCTTTAATAGCCCAGCCTAGGCCAATCCTCAGACTGTAACCATGCGGCCATCTTGGGGGACATGTTCACCGTGATGTCATGAAGAACCTCAGAAGGCTAAGTTGTCCTGACAACCTCCAAGCACACAGAGTTTCAGAGCCATGTCAGACCAGTCTGACTCCTCCCCCTTTCCAGGTAGAATAGTTTTCCTTTTTCTGGATTTCTTGTCGGTTT
>NW_025800440.1:0-525 GCF_021613505.1 Equus quagga | reverse complement strand
CCGCATAGACTTGAATCGATGACAACGTTCTCCTCTCAGTGCTTGTCCCTCTATTCTCGCTTCTTGCCAGGGATTCCTTTCTTTTCCCTGAGATCAGAGTCTGTTTGATCTCTTCCGGTTTCTGTGCCCGCTTTCTGTTTGTCAAAGCTGTTTCTGGGTATGTCTCCCTTTAATAGCCCAGCCTAGGGCAATCCTCAGACTGTAACCATGCGGCCACCTTGGGGGACATGTTCACCGTGATGTCGTAAAGAACCTCAGAAGGCTAAGTTGTCCTGACAACCTCCAAGCACACAGAGTTTCAGAGCCATGTCAGACCAGTCTGCCTCCTACCCCTTTCCAGGTAGGATAGTTTTCCTTTTTCTGGATTTCTTGTCGGTTTCTAACTTTCTCCTCGAACTTGGAAAGGCCTGCTCCATTCTCTCTAGACACTGGTTTCTTTCCTGTAAGATTACTCTGGGTGTTATCTCTTATGTCTTCGGAAGAGGGCCAAGTGGGTGGACCTTCCCCAGAGAAAGTCCTGGACTC
>NW_025800439.1:461-1512 GCF_021613505.1 Equus quagga | reverse complement strand
AGAGATGGCTCTGAAACTCTGTGTGCTTGGAGGTTGTCAGGACAACTTAGCCTTCTGAGGTTCTTTATGACATCACGGTGAACATGTCCCCCAAGATGGCCGCATGGTTACAGTCTGAGGCTTGGCCAAGGCTGGGCTATTAAAGGGAGACATACCCAGAGACAGCTTTGACAAACAGAAAGCGGGCACAGAAACTGGAAGAGATCAAACAGACTCTGATGCCAGGGATAAGAAAGGAATCCTTGGCAAGAAGCGAGAATAGAGGGACAAGCATGAGAGGAGAACATTGTCATCTAGTCAAGTCTATGGGGAGGCCATGCTGATTCAAGCTTGAAACTTGATGGGAAACACGAGGCCGCACTTGGGCCTTATCAGACCTACAGTGTCCTTCTGCCTTAAGCATCATCCAAAGTCAAGAAGGAGCTCTTGAGGACATTTAAGAGAAGAGTCGATGCCTCCTTTCGTAGGCCCCTAGCATTCTTGCAAGATCAGTCTCACTTTCCTTAGCTCTGGCGTCACGGGGGCCCACTGGCCACATGCTAATGCGTCCCAAGAGATGTCTTGGAAGCCTCGAAGGAATGGAGCCCTGTTGTGCTTGGGCTAGGTCTCCTTGTTGGGAAGGGCTCTACAAGTGTGCTGAAAATCACCCTTTCCCAGAGGGCTTGGTTCCTTTGTGAAGGCTGCCCTCCAAGGCTAGAGTGCTCACTTTGGCTCCAATGAAATTCTCTCCCCGACCTCTTGCCGTAGATGGATTATTGATTATGCGCTTTAACGCCATATGGAAGGAAGCTGGCTGAAAAGTAGAATATTACAATTCTGTTTCCAGAAAAATAAACATGCCGGAGCTGAGGATGTAGGTCAAACAAATGGCACAGCCTATAGAAATAAAGTAATCCCATATCTAGACGGAATCTAGGGCAAAGTTCATGGGTCAGGGGTCAAGATCGAAACTTCCCAAATCCACAAAAGAGAAAGAAAAATATCTTTCCTGGAGAGAGGAATTCATCAGATTTGTCAAATTTGTCTCGGAAAAACATTATGTCCATGAAGG
>NW_025800439.1:0-361 GCF_021613505.1 Equus quagga | reverse complement strand
GAGCACATCTAAGGGAGATAGCTGAGAAGGACCATGACGAGTATACTTGGAAAAGAAAAAAAGGTCCCAGAAAATTCAAGGCGAACAGATATCACACCTGAATAATCCACAATGAAAGATGTCAGTCTTTAGACAGGCTCTGCTGGAACGTTTCAAAGTCAGAGAAATTCAAAAGCCAGAAAAGGGCAGCGAAGGTCGACCCTGGGCTCACTGGGAAGGGTGAGTTATGAGACTGCTCCAAGCGGGCTCTGAAGCCCTGTGTCCATGAAGCTTGCCGGGACAGCAGACACACAATTATGACCAATCCTCAGACGTCACAGTGGCCCCGACAAACAACCTGGCCTCATCTACACAGTGCCAG
>NW_025800438.1:629-1040 GCF_021613505.1 Equus quagga | reverse complement strand
ATATTTTTCTTTCTCTTTTGTGGATTTGGGAAGTTTCGAACTTGACCCCTGACCCTTGAGCGTTGCCCTAGATTGCGTCTAGATACGGTCTTCCTTCATTTCTATAGGCTGTGCCATTTGTTTGCCCTACATCCTCAGCCCTGGCATGTTTATTTTTCTGGAAACAGAATTGAAATGTTCTACTTTTCAGCCAGCTTCCTTCCATACAGCGTAAAAGCACATAATCACGAATCCTTCTACGGCAAGAGGTCGGGGGAGAGAATTTCATTGGAGCCAAAGTGAGCACTCTAGCCTGGGAGGGCAGCCTTCACCAAGGAACCAAGCCCTCTGGAAAAGGGTGATTTTCAGCACACTTGTAGAGCCGTTCCCAACAAAGAGACCTTCCCCATGCATGACAGGGCTCCATTCCTT
>NW_025800438.1:0-529 GCF_021613505.1 Equus quagga | reverse complement strand
TTATTTTTCTGGAAACAGAATTGAAATGTTCTACTTTTCAGCCAGCTTCCTTCCATACGGCGTCAAAGCACATAATCACGAATCCTTCTACGGCAAGAGGTCGGGGGAGAGAATTTCATTGGAGCCAAAGTGAGCACTCTAGCCTGGGAGGGCAGCCTTCACCAAGGAACCAAGACCTCTGGAAAGGGTGATTTTCAGCACACTTGTAGATCCGTTCCCAACAAAGAGACCTACCCCAAGCATGACAGGGCTCCATTCCTTCGAGGCTTCCAAGACATCTCTTGGGACACATTAGCATGTGGCCAGTGGGCCCCCGTGACGCCAGAACTATGGAAAGTGAGACTGATCTTCCAAGAATTCTAGAGACCTAGGAATAGAGGCATCGACTCTTCTCTTTAATGTCATCAAGAGATCCTTCTTGACTTTGGATTATGCTTAAGGCACAAGGACACTGTAGGTCTGATAAGGCCCAAGTGCGGCCTCGTGTTTCCAATCAAGTTTCAAGCTTGAATCAGCATGGCCTCCGCAT
>NW_025800437.1:575-1098 GCF_021613505.1 Equus quagga | reverse complement strand
GGTTCCGACGATTCGAGCAGGTGCTTCCGGCTACCTCGGCAGGTGCTTTGGGCGTCTCCGTCACTTGATTTTGGGACATTTGAGAGGTGGGTCCAGCATTCCCAGCAGGTGATTCCAGAAAGTCCGGCAAGTGGTTCTGGCATAGCCAGCAGGTGATTTTTGCGTGTCCAGCAGGTGGGTCCTGCGAGTCGAGCAGGTGGTTCCTCCATGCTCGGCAGGTGGTTCAGGAGTGTCCGAAAGGTGGTTCCGTTGTGTCCAGTAGGTGTTTCCGGCGTGTCCGGCACATGGTAGTGGCACGTCTGTGAGGTGGTTCCGGCATGTCCCGCAGGTGATTCCAGAGTGTCCAGCAAGTGGTTCTGGCATAGCTGGCTGGTGATTTTGGCGTGGCCAGCAAGTGGCTCCAGCGAGTCGAGCAGGTCGTTCCGGCGTGCTCAGCAGGTGTTTCAGATGGGTCCGTCAGGTGGTTCCGGTCTGTCCAATAGGTGGTGCCGGACGCGCCGGAACCACCTATTGGACAGACCGG
>NW_025800437.1:0-475 GCF_021613505.1 Equus quagga | reverse complement strand
GTGATTTTGGCGTGGCCAGCAAGTGGCTCCAGCGAGTCGAGCAGGTCGTTCCGGCGTGCTCAGCAGGTGTTTCAGATGGGTCCGTCAGGTGGTTCCGGTCTGTCCAATAGGTGGTTCCGGCGCGTCCGGCACGTGCTTCCGGCACGTCTGAGAGGTGGTTCCAGCATGCCCGGTGCGTGATTCCGGAGAGTCCGGCAAGGCGTTCTGGCATAGCTGGCTGGTGATTTTGGCATGTCCAGCAGGTAAGATTTTGGCGTGTCCGTCAGGTGATTTTGACGCGTCCGGCGGCTGGTACCGGGGAGTGGATCATGTGGTTCCAGCGTTCTCGGCGGGTGATTCAGTTTGGTTCGGCAGGTGGTTCTGGTCTGTCCTGGAGGTGGTTCCGGCATGTCCTGCATGTGGTTCCGGCACGTCTGAGAGGTGGTTCCGGCATGCCCGGCAGGTGATCCCAGAGAGTCCTCCAAGTGGTTCTGGC
>NW_025800436.1:510-1095 GCF_021613505.1 Equus quagga | reverse complement strand
AAAACCTAGGCCAAAGATGGACACAGAGATTTCTCCCAAGAAGATCTGAAGAGGGCCAACAGGTGCATGAAAACTTGTTCACCCTCATTAAGTCTGAGGCTAAGGCAAATCCAAACCGCAATGATATAGCAGCTCACTGTGGTCAGAATGGCTATAAGGAGGCAGACCGGAAACGACAAATGTCAGAGAGGAGGTGGAGAGAAGGGAAGACTATTGCACTGCTGGTGGCAGTGGAAACCGGTGCAGCCACTAGGCCAAGCGTTGTGGAACTGCCTCTGAATTTAAACAATCCATGTCCAATATGATCCAGCTATTCCTCTGGGGCTTGTTTAGCCAAAGAACTCGGAAACATTACCGCCTAAAGACCTGTGCACTGCTGAGTTCACCACAGCCTTACTCCCGCTCTCCAAGACTTGAAATCCACCCGGGTGCGCAGCAAGGGATGAATGGAGAAGGAACATGGGCTATAGCCACACAATGGCAGACCACTCAGCGGGAACAAAGGATGCAATCCAGCCATTTGTGACCACCAGAATGGCTGGGAGGGTTTTAGTGGAAGTGAAACAAGCCCCAGGGACAAAGTCA
>NW_025800436.1:0-410 GCF_021613505.1 Equus quagga | reverse complement strand
GGGTGAAAGAGATGATGAGGCACAAGTGTGTGGTGAGGGCCTGTGATTCGGCTTACGCTGGGGAAGAGGATGGAACCTACACGGAAGTCTAAATCGATGAGGATGTAAATCTGAAAGGCATAAGATGTTGTAATGCAGGGTTATGGCAATAAATCCACCTAAAATCACAAATCCAAAAAGGGGTCCAGAATGACGGCATACTGCTTTGGGGGCTGAACGAGATTAGAGAAGGTGAACTTCCAAGGATGGAAAATCACCTCAAAAATCTTACTGATGCTACAGAAAGGTAGACCCTTCCTAAGACATGAAGAGGAATCCTACCAAGAGAACCTGATGCATGCTAAGCCCAGGAACCAACGGAAAACGTTACCGTCCATGATGTTCCTACTAATCACCTTCACGAATAATCC
>NW_025800435.1:381-1005 GCF_021613505.1 Equus quagga | reverse complement strand
CATTCAGGATCCAAGGCAGGGATTTGTGCCTTGTAGCTCTAGGGCAATGTAGGACAGGGAATAGCAGAAGTTCTACTTGAGCGAGACCAGGGCTGGGCAGCAACTGCGTTTCACAGGCCATTTTAACAGATGTTGCCGGTAGGCTGTAAGAGCACTGTGGAGAGCGAGTTGTTTCTTAGCTTCCCAGAGACCTGGAAGTGAGACGCATTGGGGCCTGTCTCCCCTTGAGGAACCAAGGCAGGGCTTGCGCCTTGCAGCTCTAGCGCAATGTAGGACAGGGAAGAGCAGAGGTTCTACTTGAGCGAGATCAGGGATGGGCAGCAACTGCGTTTCACAGGGCTTTGCAGGAGAAGTTCTCCTTAGGCTGTAAGAGCACTGTGGAGAGCAAGTTGTTGCTTATCTTCCCAGTGAGCTGGAAGCCAGACGCTTTGGGGCCTGTCTCCCCTTGAGGAAGCAAGGAGGCATTTGTGCCTTGCAGCCCTAGGGCAATGTAGGACACGGCAGAGCAGAAGTTCTGCTCCAGCGAGATCAGGTCTGGGAAGCAACTGCGTATCCCAGGCCTTTGTAAGAGATGTTCCCGGTAGGCTGTAAGAGCTCTCTGGGAAGCTAAGAAACAACTCGCTC
>NW_025800435.1:0-281 GCF_021613505.1 Equus quagga | reverse complement strand
CTGGGAAGCAACTGCGTATCCCAGGCCGTTGTAAGAGATGTTCCCGGTAGGCTGTAAGAGCACTGTGGGGAGCGAGTTGTTTCTTAGCTTCCCAGAGAGCTGGAAGCCAGACGCTTTGGGGCCTGTCTCCCATTGAGGAGCCAAGGCAGGGCTTTGTGCCTTGCAGCTCTAAGGCAAGGAAGGACACGGCATTGCAGAAGTTCTACTTCAGAGAGATCAGGGCTGGGAAGCAACTGCGTTTCCCAGGCCCTTGTAATAGATGTTGCCGGTAGGCTGTAAGA
>NW_025800434.1:602-1164 GCF_021613505.1 Equus quagga | reverse complement strand
TTTCCTGTCTGCCTCCTTAGAGCCATTCTGACCACAGTGAGCAGCTATGTCATTGCGGTTTGGATTTGCCTGGGCCTCAGACTTAATGAGGGTGAACAAGTTTTCATGCACCTGTTGGCCCTCTTTAGATCTTCTTGGGAGAAATCTCTGTGTCCATCTTTGGCCCAGGGTTTCATCGGCTTGTTCTTTTTCTCGTGGAGACGTGTGAGTCGATTCTATCTTTGGGCTTGTCACCCCTTGTCCGATGTGTACTTTGCAAACATCCACTCCCAGTAGTTGTTCTGTCTTTGGACAGAGTCGATGGTTTCCTTGACTGGGCAGAAGCGTCTGCATTTGAGGTGGTCCCGTTTGGTTCTTGTCTCCTTTGCTGCCCTTTCCCAGTCAGACAGGCTCCTTCCAAATAGGCGGCTCAGACAGAGGGCAAAGAGCACTCTGCCTAGGTCTTCTCCTACGTTTCACGGTTTCAACTCTGCCATTCAGGGCTTTAATCCATTTCAGGTGGTGCGTGTGCCAGGTGGCACATCATGGTCTACTCTCGTTGTGTTCCATGTGGCTGTGCAGC
>NW_025800434.1:0-502 GCF_021613505.1 Equus quagga | reverse complement strand
CTCTTGGCTCCCTTGGCGCAAATGGGCTGTCCATGTATGTTTGAGTTGGGCTCTGGGCTCTCAATTCTGTTGCATGGGTCTGTGTGCCTGTTTTTGGGCCCGGACTGTGCCGTTTCGGTACCTAGCGCTTCGTCCTCTATGTTGAACTCAGAAAGTGTGATACGTCCTGCTTTGTTCGTTTTCCTGAGGATTCCTTGGCCTATTCAGGGTCTCTTGTTCCGGGCTGGAAATTTAGGATTCTCTCTTCTATCTCTCTGGCAAATATGGCTGCAACTTTGACTGGGATTGCATGGAATCCAGAGGTTCCTTTCTTTTCTATGGACGTTTCAACTGTGTTAATTCTTCCATTCCTAGGTTCCGGAATATCCTCATTTTTCCTTGTGTTGTCTTGAATTACTTTCCCCAAACGTTTGCTAGTTTTTGATTGACATACCTTTCACCTGTTTTGCTAAGGCTCTTCATAGAGATCTTCTTCTTCGTACTGGCAAGCTGTGTTTTATTT
>NW_025800433.1:649-1492 GCF_021613505.1 Equus quagga | reverse complement strand
CCGGGCCCCATCTTACACTCGAACGACAGCTCCACCGCTCGGGGCAGCTGGACACAATGTCCCAAAGTGGCCCAGATGGTAGCCTGGTCGATTCCAAAGGACCCACACACGCAGTCGGCCATAAACGTGATGTGGAGATCATGGACGTTCGCGGGCCTCTGATGAAATCGCTGCTCAGGGGACCCCGGCGTCTAGGACCCATCTTCTCCGTGTTCTTCACACCGTTGCTCCTGGGCTGGTTATTCTCTTCCCTCTCGCTGACCTTAACGTTTTGTCTCTGCCATTGAATTTTGACTGTGCGAATGTGACTTGCCGCTGTAGGGCTGCGTGGATCTCTCAGGCATCCTGCTGTGCCATGCGGGGGAATCCTTGGTGGGTGGGTCGATAGACGTCCGTTTGGTTGTCCCCTGGAGGGGAGAGACAGAGGGGACGGCTCAATCCACCATGAACGCTGATGTCGCTCCGATAAACCTGTAGTGGTGATTCTAGTTTATGGCCAGTGTCCTGAAAAGAACTTCCCGAAGGGCCGGCCCGGCGGCACAGCAGTTAAGTTCGCACGTTCCGTTTTGTCGGCCAGGGGTTCGCTGGTTCGGATCTGGGGTGCGGACGTGGCGCCGCTTGGCGAGCCACGCTGTGGTCGGCGTCCCGCCTATCAAGGGGAGGAGGATGGGCACGGATGTTAGCTCGGGACCACTCTCCCGGGGCGAAAAGAGGAGAATTGGCAGCAGGTGTCAGCTCGGGGCTCGTCTTCCTCGAAAAATAAATTAATTAAATAAATAAAAACAACTTCCCAAACCTCTCTGATAACTTGAAGCTTTGAAGTTTTGCGAGGTGAAATCAGGT
>NW_025800433.1:0-549 GCF_021613505.1 Equus quagga | reverse complement strand
AAGGGCCGGCCCGGCGGCACAGCAGTTAAGTTCGCACGTTCCGTTTTGTCGGCCAGGGGTTCGCTGGTTCGGATCCGGGGTGCGGACGTGGCGCCGCTTGGCGAGCCACGCTGTGGTCGGCGTCCCGCCTATCAAGGGGAGGAGGATGGGCACGGATGTTAGCTCGGGACCACTCTCCCGGGGTGAAAAGAGGAGAATTGGCAGCAGGTGTCAGCTCGGGGCTCATCTTCCTCGAAAAATAAATTAATTAAATAAATAAAAACAACTTCCCAAACCTCTCTGATAACTTGAAGCTTTGAAGTTTTGCGAAGTGAAATCAGGTGATAAAAAAGTCCACGGACGGGGGCAGCCCCGTGGCCGAGTGGTTAAGTTCACATGGCCCAGGGTTTTGCCCGTTCCGATCCCGGGCACGGACACGGCACCGCTCGTTGGGCCGTGTGGAGGCGGCGTCCCACATGTCACAACTAGAAGGGCCCTCAACTAAGATAGACAACTATGTCATGGGGGGATTTGGGGAGAAAAATCGGGAGGGGGGAAAAAACAAAAACG
>NW_025800432.1:589-1135 GCF_021613505.1 Equus quagga | reverse complement strand
TCCGGGGAGTGGATCAGCTGGTTCCAGCGTTCTCGGCAGGTGATTCATTTTGGTTCGGCAGGTGGTTATGGTCTGTCCTGTAGATGGTTCCGGCATGTGCAGCACGTGGTTTTGGCACGTCTGAGAGGTGGTGCCGGCATGCCCGGTGGGTGATTCCGGAGTGTCCGGCAAGTCGTTCTGGCAGAGCCGGCTGGTGATTTTGGCATGTCCAGCAGGTAACATTTTGGGGTGTCCGTCAGGTGATTTTGACGTGTCCGGCGGGTGGTTCCGGAGAGTGGATCTGGTGGGTCCAGCGTTCTCGGCGGGTGATTCAGTTTGGTTCGTTAGGTGGTTCTGGTCTGGCCTGGAGGTGGTTCCGGCATGTCCAGCACGTGGTTCTGGCACGTCTGAGAGGTGGTTCCGGCATGCCCGGCAGGTGATCCCAGAGAGTCCTCCAAGTGGTTCTGGCCCAGCCCGCAGGTGATTTTGGCGTGTCCGGCCGGTGGTTCCGGCATGCTCAGCAGGTTGTTCATTCAGGTCCGGCAGGTGGTTCCGACGATTCGAGCA
>NW_025800432.1:0-489 GCF_021613505.1 Equus quagga | reverse complement strand
CAGGTGATTCCGGAGTGTCCAGCAAGTGGTTCTGGCATAGCCGGCTCGTGATTTTGGCGTGGCCAGCAGGTGGCTCCAGCGAGTCGACCAGGTTGTTCCAGCGTGCTCAGCAGTTGTTTCAGATGGGTCCGTCAGGTGGTTCTGGTCTGTCCAACAGGTGGTTCCGGCGCGTCCAGCCCGTGATTCTGGAGCGTCTGAGAGGTGGTTCCGGCATGCCCGGCAGGTGATCCCAGAGAGTCCTCCAAGTGGTTTTGGCCCAGCCCGCAGGTGATTCTGGCGTGTCCGGCAGGTGGTTCCGGCCTGCTCAGCAGGTTGTTCATTCAGGTCCGGCAGGTGGTTCCGACGATTCGAGCAGGTGCTTCCGGCTAGATCGGCAGGTGCTTTGGGCGTCTCCGTCACTTGATTTTGGCACATTTGAGAGGTGGGTCCAGCATTTCCAGCAGGTGATTCCAGAAAGTCCGGCAAGCGGTTCTGGCATAGCCAGCAGGT
>NW_025800431.1:554-1261 GCF_021613505.1 Equus quagga | reverse complement strand
CTGAAACTCTGTGTGCTTGGAGGTTGTCAGGACAACTTAGCCTTCTGAGGTTCTTTATGACATCACGGTGAACATGTCCCCCAAGATGGCCGCATGGTTACAGTCTGAGGATTGGCCTAGGCTGGCCTATTAAAGGGAGACATACCCAGAAATAGCTTTGACAAACAGAAAGCGGGCACAGAAACTGGAAGAGATCAAACACACTCTGATGCCAGGGAAAAGAAAGGAATCCCTGGCAAGAAGCGAGAATAGAGGGACAAGCACTGAGATGAGAACATTGTCATCTATTCAAGTCTATGCGGAGGCCATGCTGAATCAAGGTTGAAACTTGATTGGAAGCAAGAGGCCGGACTTGGGCCTTATCAGACCTACAGTGTCCTTCTGCTTTAAGCATAATCCAAAGTCAATTAGGATCTCTTGAGGACATTAAAGAGAAGAGTCGATGCCACCATTCCTAGGCCCCTAGCATTCTTGGAAGATCAGTCTCACTTTCCATAGCTCTGGCGTCAGTGGGGCCCACTGGCCACATGCTAATGCGTCCCAAGAGATGTCTTGGAAGCCTCGAAGGAATGGAGCCCTGTCATTCTTGGGGTAGGTCTCTTTGTAGGGAAGGGCTCTACAAGTGTGCTGAAAATCACCCTTTTCCAGAGGGCTTGGTTCCTTTGTGAGGCTGCCCTCCCAGGCTAGAGTGCTCACTTTGGCTCCAA
>NW_025800431.1:0-454 GCF_021613505.1 Equus quagga | reverse complement strand
TCTGATGCCAGGGAAAAGAAAGGAATCCCTGGCAAGAAGCGAGAATAGAGGGACAAGCACTGAGATGAGAACATTGTCATCTATTCAAGTCTATGCGTAGGCCATGCTGATTCAAGCTTGAAACTTGATTGGAAGCAAGAGGCCGGACTTGGGTATTATCAGACCTACAGTGTCCTTCTGCTTTAAGCATAATCCAAAGTCAATTAGGATCTCTGGAGGACATTAAAGAGAAGAGTCGATGCCTCCATTCCTAGGCCCCTAGCATTCTTGGAAGATCAGTCTCACTTTCCATAGCTCTGGCGTCAGTGGGGCCCACTGGCCACATGCTAATGCGTCCCAAGGGATGTCTTGGAAGCCTCGAAGGAATGGAGCCCTGTCATGCTTGGGGTAGGTCTCTTTGTTGGGAAGGGCTCTACAAGTGTGCTGAAAATCATCCTTTTCCAGAGGGCTTGGT
>NW_025800430.1:598-1157 GCF_021613505.1 Equus quagga | reverse complement strand
AATAGGTGGTTCCGGCGCGTCTGGCACGTCCTTCCGGCGCGTCTGAGAGGTGGTTCCGGCATGCCAGGTGGGTGATTCCGGAGTGTCCGGCAAGTCGTTCTGGCATAGCCGGCTGGTGATTTTGGCATGTCCAGCAGGCAAGATTTTGGCGTGTCCGTCAGGTGATTTTGACGTGTCCGGCGGGTGGTTCCGGGGAGTGGATCAGGTGGTTCCAGCGTTCTCAGCAGGTGATTCAGTTTGGTTCGGCAGGTGGTTCCGGTCTGTCCTTGAAGTGGTTCCGGCCTGTCCAGCACCTGGTTCTGGCAAGTCTGAGAGGTGGTTCCGGCGTGCCCGGCAGGTGATCCCAGGGAGTCCTCCAAGTGGTTCTGGCCCAGCCCGCAGGTGATATTGGCGTGTCCGGCCGGTGGTTCCGGCATGCTCAGCAGGTTGTTCAGGCAGGTCCGGCAGGGTGTTCCGACGATTCGAGCATGTGCTTCCGGCTAGCTCGGCAGGTGCTTTGGGCGTCTCCATCACTTGATTTTGGCACATTTGAGAGGTGGGTCCAGCACTCCCAGCAGGT
>NW_025800430.1:0-498 GCF_021613505.1 Equus quagga | reverse complement strand
GGCGTGTCCGTCAGGTGATTTTGACGTGTCCGGCGGGTGGTTCCGGGGAGTGGATCAGGTGGTTCCAGCGTTCTCGGCAGGTGATTCAGTTGGTTCGGAAGGTGGTTCCGGTCTGTCCTGGAAGTGGTTCCGGCCTGTCCAGCACGTGGTTCTGGCACGTCTGAGAGGTGGTTCCGGCGTGCCCGGCAGGTGATCCGAGAGAGTCCTCCAAGTGGTTCTGGCCCAGCCCGCAGGTGATATTGGCGTGTCCGGCCGGTGGTTCCGGCATGCTCAGCAGGTTGTTCAGGCACTTCCGGCAGGGGGTTCCGGCGATTCGAGCAGGTGCTTCCGGCTAGCTCGGCAGGTGCTTTGGGCGTCTCCGTCACTTGATTTTGGCACGTTTGAGAGGTGGGTCCAGCACTCCCAGCAGGTGATTCCAGAAAGTCCGGCAAGTGGTTCTGGCATAGCCAGCAGGTGATTTTTGCGTGTCCGGCAGGTGGGTCCTGCGAGTCGAGCAGG
>NW_025800429.1:663-1350 GCF_021613505.1 Equus quagga | reverse complement strand
TTCCCAGAGGGCTCGGTTCCTTTGTGAAGGCTATCCTCCCAGGCTAGAGTGCTCACTTTGGCTCCAATGAAATTCTCTCCCCCGACCTCTTGCCGTAGAAGGATTATTGATTATGTGCTTTGACGCCGTATGGAAGGAAGCTGGCTGAAAATTAGAACATTACAATTCTGTTCCCAGAAAAATAAACATGCCAGGGATGAGGATGTAGGTCAAATAAAATGGCACAGCCTATAGAAATAAAGGAAGACCGTATCTAGACGGAAACTAGGGCAACGTGCAAGGGTCAGGGGTCAAGTTCGAAACTTCCCAAATCCACAAAAGAGAAAGGAAAATATCTTTCCTGGAGAGAGGAATTCATCAGATTTGTCTAGTTTGTCTCGGAAAAACATTACGTGCATGAAGGGGCTTGCCAGGACCACCTCGAATTTGGAGTTTCGGATCTCAGGATGTCAAACCAACCCAGAGGACCACAGGTTCTCAGTGCTTCGCTTGACCTAGGCTAGGATAGCAAAGAGTCCTACAAGTGACCGGTGCAAATTCAATGACAGCAACCAAGAATCACGAAAGCACTCACACCTCGGCCTAGAGAACATACGGTGATTCAAGAAATACAAAATTAATCACTTGGACTGCAGGAGAACGGACTGAGGAGCACGTCTAAGGGAGATAGCTGAGAAAGACCATGAG
>NW_025800429.1:0-563 GCF_021613505.1 Equus quagga | reverse complement strand
AGAAAAATAAACATGCCAGGGCCGAGGATGTAGGTCAAACAAATGGCACAGCCTATAGAAATAAAGGAAGACCGTATCTAGACGAAATCTAGGGCAACGTTCAAGGGTCAGGGGTCAAGTTCGAAACTTCCCAAATCCACAAAAGAGAAAGAAAAATATCTTTCCTGGAGAGAGGAATTCATCAGATTTGTCTAATTTGTTCGGAAAAACATTATGTCCATGAAGGGGGTTGCCAGGACCACCTCGAATTTGGAGTTTCTGATCTCAGGATGTGAAACCAACCCAGATGGCCACGGGTTCTCAGTGCTTCGGTTGACCTAGGCTAGGATAGTAAAGAGTCCTACAAGTGACAGGAGCAAATTCAAAGACAGCAACCATGAATCACGAAAGCACTCACACCTCGGCCTAGAGAACATACGGTGATTCAAGAAATACAAAATTAATCACTTGGACTGAAGGAGAACGGACTGATGAGCACATCTAAGGGAGATAGCTGAGAAAGACCATGACGAGGATACTGTGGAAAAGAAAAAAAGGTCCCAGAAAAGGCAAGGCGAACAGAT
>NW_025800428.1:655-1341 GCF_021613505.1 Equus quagga | reverse complement strand
TATACTCGTCATGGTCCTTCTCTGCTATCTCCCTTAGACGTGCTCATCAGTCCGTTCTCCTTCAGTCCAAGTGATTAATTTTGTATTTCTTGAATCACCGTATGTTCTCTAGGCCGAGGTGTGAGTGCTTTCGTGATTCTTGGTTGCTGTCATTGAATTTGCGCCGGTCACTTGTAGGACTCTTTGCTATCCTTGCCTAGGTCAAGCGAAGCACTGAGAACCCGTGGTCATCTGGGTTGGTTTGACATCCTGAGATCAGAAACTCCAAATTCAGGGGGTCCTGGCAACCCCCTTCCTGGACGTAATGTTTTTCCGAGACCAATTAGACAAATCTGATGAATTCCTCTCTCCAGGAAAGATATTTTTCTTTCTCTTCTGTGGATGTGGGAAGTTTCAAACTTGACCCCTGACCCTTGAACGTTGCCCTAGATTCCGTCTATGTACGGTCTTCCTTCATTTGTATAGGCTGTGCCATTTGTTTGACCTACATCCTCAGCCCTGGCATGCTTATTTTTCTGGAAACAGAATTGTAATGTTCTACTTTTCAGCCAGCTTCCTTCCATATGGCGTCGAAGCACATAATCAATAATCCTTCTACGGCAAGAGGTCGGGAGAGAATTTCATTGGAGCCAAAGTGAGCACTCTAGCCTGGGAGGGCAGACTTCACAAAGGAACCAAGCCCTCTG
>NW_025800428.1:0-555 GCF_021613505.1 Equus quagga | reverse complement strand
TCCTGGCAACCCCCTTCATGGACATAATGTTTTTCAGAGACAAATTACACAAATCTGATGAATTCCTCTCTCCAGGAAAGATATTTTTCTTTCTCTTTTGTGGATTTGGGAAGTCTCAATCTTGACCACTGACCCTTGAACGTTGCCCTAGATTCCGTCTAGATACGGTCTTCCTTCATTTCTATAGGCTGTGCGATTTGTTTGACCTACATCCTCAGCCCTGGCATGCTTATTTTTCTGGAAACAGAATTGTAATGTTCTGCTTTTCAGCCAGCTTCCTTCCATACGGCGTTGAAGCACATAATCACTAATCCTTCTACGGCAAGAGGTCGGGGGAGAGAATTTCATTGGAGCCAAAGTGAGCACTCTAGACTGGGAGGGCAGCCTTCACAAAGGAACCAAGCCCTCTGGAAAAGGGTGATTTTCAGCATACTTGTAGATCCCTTCCCAACAAAGAGACCTACCCTAAGCATGACAGGGCTCCCTTCCTTCGAGGCTTCCAAGACATCTCTTGGGACGCATTAGCATGTGGCCAGTGGGCCCCCGTGACGCCAG
>NW_025800427.1:358-1047 GCF_021613505.1 Equus quagga | reverse complement strand
CTGGGGAAAAAGCAACACTGAGAAATCCACCCTCTGAAAGTGACGAAGATGGGCAAGAGGGGCTAGCTCAGGTGGCAAACATTAAGCAGAAAAAGGCGAAACACACAAGGGTGTGGAGACCTGGGGAAAAGGCAACACCGAGAAATCTACCCTCTAAAACTGACGATGATGGACTAGACAGGCAAGGTGAGGTGTCAATTATTAAGCAAAAAAAAAAAGAATACAACACCAACAAAAGAACACCGGGGCGTGAAGACCTGGGTAGAAAGCAACACTGAGAAATGTACCCTCTGAAACTGAAGAAGATGGGCTACGTAGGCTAGCCCAGCTGGGAATGTGTAAGCAAAAACAACACACAAGGGCGTGCAGACGTGGCAAAAAAGCAACAGTGAGAAATCTACCTTCTGAAACTGACGAAGATGGGCAACAGAGGATAGCTCAGTTTGCAACCTTTAAGCAGAAAAGAAAAAGACACAAGGGCGTGGAGAGCTGGCGAAAAAGCAACAGTGAGAAATCTACCCTCTGAACCTGAAGAAGATGGGCAACATAGGCTAGCTCAGGTGGCAAACATTAAGCAAAAAAAGGAGAAACACACAAGGGCGTGGCGACCTGGGGAAAAAGCAACACTGAGAAATCCAACCTCTGAAACTGAGGACCATGGGCAACAGAGGCTACCTCAGGTGGCAACC
>NW_025800427.1:0-258 GCF_021613505.1 Equus quagga | reverse complement strand
ACACAAGGGCGTGGAGATCTGGGGAAAAAGCAACACTGAGAAATCCACCCCCTGAAATTGACGAAGATGGGCAACAGGGGCTAGCTCAGGTGGCAAACGTTAAGCAAAAGAAAAACACAAGGAAGTGGAGACCTGGGGAAAAAGCAACACTGAGAAATCCACCATCTGAAACTGAGGACCATGGGTAACAGAGGCTACCTCAGGTGGCAATCGTTAAGCAAAAGAAACACACAAGGGCGTGGAGACCTGGGGAAAAAG
>NW_025800426.1:703-1293 GCF_021613505.1 Equus quagga | reverse complement strand
TTCAGGGGGTACATTTCTCAGTGTTGCTTTCTACCCAGTTCTTCATGCCCCAGTGTTCTTTTGTTGGTGTTGTTTTCTTTTTTTTTTTGCTTAATAATTGCCACCTGACCTTGCCTGTCTTGCCCATCGTCGTCAGTTTCAGAGGGTACATTTCTCAGTGCTGCTTTTTCGCCAGCTCTCCACGCCCTTGTGTCTTTTTTTATTCTGCTTAAAGGTTGCCACCTGAGCTAGCCTCTGTTGCCCATGTTCGTCAGTTTCAGTGGGTAGATTTCTCCCTGTTGCTTTTTACCCAGGTCTCCATGCACTTCCTTTTATTTTTCCATAAAAATTGCCACCTGAGCTAGCCTGTGTTGCCCATCTTCATCGGTTTCAGAGGATAGATTTCTCACTGTTGCTTTTTTGCCAGGTCTGAACGCCGTTGTGTTTTGTTTTTGCTTACACATTCCCACCTGGGCTAGCCTACGTAGCCCATCTTCTTCAGTTTCAGAGGGTACATTTCTCAGTGTTGCTTTCTACACAGGTCTTCACGCCCCAGTGTTCTTTTGTTGGTGTTGTTTTCTTTTTTTTTTTGCTTAATAATTGCCACCTGA
>NW_025800426.1:0-603 GCF_021613505.1 Equus quagga | reverse complement strand
CTTTTGCTTAACGATTGCCAGCTGAGGCAGCCTCTGTTGCCCATGTTCCTCAGTTTCAGAGGTTGGATTTCTCAGTGTTGCTTTTTCCCCAGGTCTCCACTCCCTTGTGTGTTTCTTTTGCTTAACGACTGCCACCTGAGCTAGCCTCTGTTGCCCATGTTCCTCAGTTTCAGAGGTTGGGTTTCTCAGTGTTGCTTTTTCGCCAGCTCTCCACGCACTTGCTTTTATTTTTCCTTAAAAATTGCCTCCTGAGCTAGCCTGTGTTGCCCATCTTCGTCGGTTTCAGAGGGTAGATTTCTCACTGTAGCTTTTTTGCCAGGTCTGCACGCCCTTGAGTTTTGTTTTTGCTTACACATTCCCACCTGGGCTAGCATACGTAGCCCATCTTCTTCAGTTTCAGAGGGTACATTTCTCAGTGTTGCTTTCTACCCAGGTCTTCACGCCCCAGTGTTCTTTTGTTGGTGTTGTTTTCTTTTTTTTTTTGCTTAATAATTGCCACCTGACCTAGCCTGTCTTGTCCGTCTTCGTCAGTTTTAGAGGGTAGATTTCTCAGTGCTGCTTTCTCCCCAGGTCTCCACAAGGGCGTGGAGACCTGGGGAGAAA
>NW_025800425.1:364-1284 GCF_021613505.1 Equus quagga | reverse complement strand
ACTCCGGAATCACCCAACGGGCATGCCGGAACCACCTCTCAGACGCGTCGGAAGCACGTGCCGGACGCGCCGGAACCACCTATTGGACAGACCGGAACCACCTGACGGACCCATCTGAAATACCTGCTGAGCACGCCGGAACAAACTGCTCGACTCGCTGGAGCCACCTGCTGGCGACGACAAAATCACCAAGCGGCTATGCCAGAACCACTTGCTGGACACTCCGGAATCACATGCGGGGCATGCCGGAACCACCTCTCAGACGTGCCACTACCATGTTCCGGACACGCCAGAAACACCTACTGGACACAACGCAACCACCTGTCGGACACGCCTGAACCACCTGCCGAGCATGCAGGAACCACCTGCTCGACTCGCAGGACCCACCTTCCAGACACGCAAAAATCACCTGCTGGCAATGCCAGAACCGCTTGCCGGACTTTCTGGAATCACCTGCTGGGAATGCTGGACCCACCTCTCAAATGTGCCAAAATGAAGTGACGGAGACGCCCAAAGCACCTGCCGAGCTAGCCGGAAGCACCTGCTCGAATCGTCGGAACCACCTGCCGGACCTGCCTGAACAATCTGCTGAGCATGCCGGAACCACCTGCCAGACACGCCAAATCACCTGCGGGCTGGGCCAGAACCACTTGGAGGACTCTCTGGGATCACCTGCCGGGCATGCCGGAACCACATCTCAGACGCGCTGGAAGCACGTGCCGGACGCGCCAGAAAAACCTATTTGACAGACCGGAACCACCTGACGGACCCATCTGAAACACCTGCTGAGCACGCCGGAACAACCTGCTCGACTCGCTGGAGCCACCTGCTGGCCACGCCAAAATCACCAGCCGGCTATGCCAGAACCACTTACTGGACACTCCGGAATCACCTGCGGGGCATGCCAGAACCACCTCTCA
>NW_025800425.1:0-264 GCF_021613505.1 Equus quagga | reverse complement strand
GGACACTCCGGAATCACCTGCGGGGCATGCCGGAACCACCTCTCAGACGTGCCACTACCATGTGCCGGACACGCCGGAAACACCTACTGGACACAACGGAACCACCTGTCGGACACGCCTGAACCACCTGCCGAGCATGCGGGAACCACCTGCTCGACTCGCAGGACCCACCTGCCGGACACGCAAAAATCACCTGCTGGCTATGCCAGAACCACTAGCCGGACTTTCTGGAATCACCTGCCGGGAATGCTGGACCCACCTCTC
>NW_025800424.1:21365-29357 GCF_021613505.1 Equus quagga | reverse complement strand
AACAGAGCCTGGCCCTCCTTTCCTTCACGGCACTTGGCACATCGGTAATCATGCATTCATGGGAGCACTTGTTTCAGATCCTCCAGGACAGGGACTGTGATCCTTTAACTGTTGGGACTGCAGGACAGAGCAGGGCCCGGCACGTAGCAGAAGCACAATAAATATTGACTGAGTGAGGAATTCGAGATGATTTTTTAAAAGGAAACAGCTAGTATAAGACAAGAGAGTGGATCTGATTTGACTGAGGCCATGCTTCAGACCACAGATGGGTCGCTCCTGCTCCCACTGACATTCTGTCCCAGTCATATCTGATCCTGGGACAGACAGGTGGACTTCTCAGGTTTCTGGGGAGGAATTTCATGGTGTCTTGGCTTCTTTGCTGGGCTTGTGTTTCTGACATTTCCCAAGTGCCTCCCATACCCCAAGAAGTGTGTGAGGCCTTGGGGATGCAGACAGGTCTTCCTGGACACTTCCTGCCCTCCTGGTCCTGGCCACACCCTTCCATCCTCCCCCTTCTCAGTCCTGCAGCTGCAGCTCAGACTTTCCCTCCCATCCCCTCTTCCACTCCCTCAGCCTGGGATTACTGGTTTCAGACAAAATCTCAAAAGGCTCCCCCCTCAACAGGTCATTCCAACTGGAAAACCCTGTGCTAACACACGCCTCTGACAGTTCCCATTTGATCTACAAGGTAAGATGGACTCACCTTCCTCTGCTACAGTCTCAGGCCTCCCCTCCGTCCTTCTTTCTCCGTTTCCTCAGGGTCTCAGGGTCTAAGCTCAGCTCCTCCATCCTTTCCATTCACACTTGTCCTGGAGTGTTATTTTCATCTCACAGTTATCTGCCCCACTTGTCTATGGAACCTGGACCCTCCCTGAATGGGGATTCTCGCAAATTTCTGGTGGGAGCATAAATTGGTATAACCTCTAAGGAGCACAATTTGGCAATATATATCAAAATTAGAAACAGGTATACTTTTTGGCCTGATAACTTCACTTCTGGGAATTTCTCTTAAAGCTACACTTGCACACGTGCAAGCTGATGTAAGTATGAGGTTATTCTTTGCAGCATCTTTTGTAAGAGCAAGATTTGAAACAACCCAAATGTCCACCCATGGGGGATGGTTAACTAGCTTATGGCGCATGCATGTGAGGAGCCACCACACAGCTGTAAAAGGGAAAAAATGAGTATGCTCACCAGGTGCTTGAGATGGAAAGATCTCCAGAGGAGATACTTAGGTGAAAAAAACAAAAACAAAAACAAAAAGCCGTGACTCCAGGGCCTATCCTATGCTCTCTTCAGATTATATAGAAAGAAAATAAGATGTATCTGCATGTACATAAAGACACCGAGAGAGGACGCCCAAGAACCAGCGATCGTAGAACAGAGAAGGGGGAACAGATAGATGTGGCATGGGGTAGACTTCTCAGTGAATACCCTGTTACATATTTTTATTTCTAATGACGTGATGGATGTGCTACACGTTCAAAACAAGTTACTGAAAGGTGCTTTCAACCTCTGAAAGTTTATCCTAAGTAGAAACCCACGTGGTTTGCCTTCAGGTGCTTCCATCTAATAACCTTCAAAATCAGGTCTCTGGAGCTGGATCTGATGGTCTGGCCCTTGGGGCGCTTCCAAGGTCCAGAGCAACTGGCACAAGGAAACAAGCTTCCTCACACACTCCCCATCCTCCACTGCTTCTCAGACGCTTATTGTGGAGCCCTAGGTAAGCGAAAATGTGAGGTGTACTCACTCAAGAACAAACACCCCCTGCTTGTTGGAGCCCAGGCTGCCTAGAGTCAGACCAGCTTATCTTGTTCGTTAACAGCACTATGTGCCCATCTGGGGTCTTGAAGGTGGTCCTCCAGCCTCCTGGAGGCTGTGCACAATGTGCCTTATTGTGGAGAGAACATGTTCCTACCAAGCTGGATCCCACCAGGGCCCCCAACATGTCACAACGACACAGCATGCACACGGGGGCAAGGAGGACAGCTCCCAGCCCCCAGGGGGCCTGAGAAGGGACTGTGTTGGCAACAGTGTGAGGCAGTGAGAGCTCTGGTCCAGCAGGAGGTCCTCTGTAGACAGCTCCTGCACCTCTTCCCCTGGGCCTTCTTGTGTCAGGGAGCGAGCAGACAGGATGCGGGCTGGATCCTTAATCCTGGAACACCCCCAGCCCAGGAGCAAGAGAGGAGCAAGAGTGACATCCTCAGGCCCTTGGAGGGACAATTCTGAAGCGTGTGCTACATGGTCTCCCAGAGGGTCTGCAGAAGGACTGGGTGCCAATGTCCCACAACAGTGACCTGCTCCTAAAGGTACCTCGACTGGTTTTCTTCGTTTCTCTTTCTCACTTCCCCCTGCCTCATCATGCTCCCTGGGACCACCTCCCAGGTCAGTGACTCCCACCTAGATATTGATCTCTGGCTCTCCTCTTGGGGGAGCTCAAACTAAGATAAAAGTGGTCATAGCACTCCCCACCAACTGGGCACGTGAACGGTCTCTCTGACACTCTGTGCAATCTTAGGACACTCTCCTAACCTCTCTGGGCCTCTTTGGTCTCAGCTATAAAGAGGGGGTGGCTCCCAGATAAGCCTGTTTTTATACTTGGATCAACTTGGGGAAAACGTTTACAGCTGTTCTCCCATCCCCTCCACCACCCGGCTTCTTTTAACGTTCACAATGAACACCATTTACTTCAGTTCTGTGTAGAGGGGAGACTAGTATTAAAACTTGAATCCCATCCTTTACTGCATAGAGGGACAGCGTTGAGAAAATTGGCACTGACTTTCAGGCACTACTGTGCTGACAGCTGGCTTGTTGAGAAGTTGCAATGTGGAGGCAGCCAATGTTCTGCACTTTCATCTGGAAACTAGATCCAAGGTGGATCATGAAGCTGGGCGGGATGCCCAGGGTCATAGGCACAAACCACCGAGATGGATGGAAGCATGACCGCATGCCATTGTCACAACTCTGTGGGGTGGGACCACTATGATCCCATTATACTCTTGAGGGACCTGAGAATGAAGATCCCACAGCTCATCACAGCTGAGTAGGGCTTAACCTGGGTTTCATGATACCCCAGACCTCACACTTCAGAACCACCCTTTGCGGCTTACTGGACAAACTTGTCTCTAAGTCCTTTGATCTCTGAAGTCTTTGGTTTCCATGCTCCTCACTCCAAATCCATTATTCCTGCAACCACACTTGGATTAGGACCCCATTACTATCCTGACCTCTGGGCTGGGTACCCCAGATGGCCTTTGCAGCCAGCAACCACTACAGACACTTCACCCTGGGACATCGGGTGAGCAACAGGTCAGAGAAGAGCCAAGAGGAGCGTGGCCTGGGCGAATGTGGGTGGGTCTGTGCAGTGGGGGCTGCAGAATGAACTGGGTTTCAGTGGTAGCAAGTTGGTGACCCGGTGACAGCATAGTTCTGTCTCCCATCCCCTCCTCACTTCCCCCCATTATTGACAGCACTGTCCTCTTTCCATCTGGCATGCAAAATAGGCTGCACCACTCAGATACCCTTTTCAGGACTGATGAATTTATTCCCCCAGCATCTGGGAAGGTTGTTTGCTGACATCTCTTGGCCATCATCCCTCGGAAGAAAATGCCTTGTCTGAAGGGAGCTGCCTTGTCCAAGCTCAAGCCCCTTTTCTTGGGCAGCACAAACAGACTGACTGGTGAACAGAGGGACACAAAGCCCTATCCCCTTGCACAACTCAGGACCACTCTGAAGGGCCATCCCAGTCTCAGAGCTCCCACAGGAGGCTTTGCTGAGGCCTTGCAACTGCAGGGCAGCCTGACTTCTCCTCCTGCTTCCCTCTCTCTTGTCCTCAGGCGCTAATGCTGAGCACATCCCTAGATGCTGCCTGCCTGCTGTTCCAGCTCAGAGGTTCCCTCCCAGGAACCCAACCTGCAGAGCCCTCTCCATTGGTCTTTTTCCTTCTCTCTTGGAGTCTCCCAGCGTCAAAGGCCACCAGGTGCTTCCACAAGACCCCTCCCAACCCAGCCTGTTGGTGCAGTCTTTGCTCCCAAGCTGGGGGGTTGAGGTGGGGTGCTGGTTTATGCCCTGTGGGCTTGGAAAGAAGTTCTCCCACCTTTCCAGAGGCGAGAGTGAATGAGCAGGCAACCTGGGGACTGAGACATCCTTTAATCAGGAAATCTCAGGGAACGAGGCAGGACAACTGGTGGCACAATCCTGCTGGAATCCCAGGGCCTCCCTGCTCTCCTCCTCCAGAGCAGGAGCTCAGCAGCCCCATGTTTCTCCAGAGACAAGCCGGCTGGGCCGTCCAGGGAGGATGCTGCCCGTGGAAGATGCATTTGCTTCATTCTCATAACACATTCCAAATCACTGTTGGAAACAAGGCTACATCCAGTTCCTGGGGTTTTCTGTCCCCTCCAGGGGCCCTGTGGGAGTGAGCCTCCAGCATCAGCAGCCTCACTGGCCCTCAGAGCCTCCCTGTAGCTCCCAGGACCACTGGCAGAGGGTCCTCTGTCTGCCGTCTCTCGGGCACAACCCTGAAGTGGAGGCCTGCTCACTCAGTGGACTTTTCCTTCCTAGAAGTTCCCACTGTGGGCTGCTGGGGGCTGGGGCCGGAGGTGTCAGCCAGGCTTGCAGAGAGTCTGGAAGTGGTGGGAGAGAGTCTGAGAGGGCTGAGGAGGGTGACTTGGATCTGTGAGGGGCTGGCGCCCATCGTGGAAAGGGCTGAAGATGCAGCTGACATGGCAACCGGCAGAGAAGACTCTCTGAATGTGGTGTAGGCCCCGGAGGCTGAGGACAAGGGCTCTGGAGTAACAGGAGGTGGCCCAGGAACCTCAGGATAGGCTGGAGGTAGAGTGGAGGCTCCTGGAGGGATGGAAGGACTAGGGGAGGGCCCCCAGGAGGCTGAGGGATCTCCAGAGAATGTGCCTCTTGGCCCCAAAGGGAGTGAGGGTGAGAGCTGGGCTCCCGAAGGGCTCATGCATAAAGTCTGTGTGTTAGACACATTTGTTCTTTAGATGAGCTGGGGAAGATGGAGCACTCGCCTCTGTGGCAACACTGCTGGGGTCCTCCGCAAGAGCTACAGTTGACGGGCGCCTCAGTGCCTCCATGGGGGCTGTGAGCTGCTTTGCTGAACTCCACATCTCTATGAGGGGAGAGTGCCCACCTTTCTCCTAGGAAATCTAGAGAGAGGCGGTGAAACAAGATACACAGCGGTTCTCCCCAATGGCTCAGCAGCTCTGGGATGAGTGGCACTGGGGACACCTGCCCAAGCTCATACTCTGAGGGGCCTCGCACACCTGTTGAGGGCCATCCCACTCCTACCTCCAGGGAGAGAAGACCCAAAAGGAACCATTAGCAGAAGGTGATAGTCACCAAAGTGGCTCTGCTGGGCATTGGCCATGTGACCTTGTGTGAGGCACATAACTCCCCTGGGCCTCCATTTCCTCAATTATAAAAAGGGCACATTAACAATGATCACCCAGGGCCACTCTGAGGACTGAAGGTAATTATGCATGGGAAGCCTCAGCCTAAACCCGAATGTCAACTGCGGACTTTGGGTGCTAATTGTGTGTCAATGTAGGTTCATCAATTGTAACAAATGCACCCTCCAGTGTGGAATGGTGATGGTGGTGGAGAGTGTGCATGTTGACGGGCAGGCGGTGTATGGGAGCTCTCTGCATCTTCCGTTCAATGTTGCTGTGAACCTACAACTGCTACAAAAAACAAAGACTACTGAGAAATGATTGTATAAGAAAGTGTTACCCCGGGGGCAGCTCTGTGGCATAGTGCTTGGGTTTGATATGCTCTGCTTCAGCAGCCCAGGTTGGCGGGTTTGGATCCCAGGTGTGGACCTACACCACTCATGGGCCATGCTGGCTCAGTGACTCACATATAAAGTGGAGGAAGATTGGCACAGAAGTTAGCTCCAGGCTAATGTTCTGAGTAAAACAAAACAAAAAATAGTATCAACCAGGAACCAAACATAACCTGAGGCCTTAATATGTGGAGCTTTCTAACATGGCCAGCAGTGGGCCACTTCAATACTTTGAAACCATGTGTTACAGTAGGTTGTCATGTCATATTTATATCTCTGCAGAAAGGTCCATGTGGACAAACATGACAGAAAAAGACCAAGAGATGAAAATAATTTTCAGGAGTCAATGCAACGTAACTGGTAAAAGCATGGAGTCTGGGCTTAAATTCTGGATCGACTGCCAATCAGCTGTGTGACCTGAAGTACCTCTCTTCACCTCTCTGTGCCTCGGTTTTGTCACCTGGAAAATGTGGATGGTAACAGTACCTATCTCAAAAAGTTGCTGTGAGAAGGGAATGAAATAAGACATATGAAAACATACAGATGCCTGACAGGAACATGAAAAGGTGCTTAACATCACAAATCATCAGGGAAATCCAAAATCAAAACAATGAGAAGACATCACCTCACACTCATTAGAATGGCTATTATTGAAAAGACAAGAAATAACAAGTGTTGGTGGGGAGGTGAATACAGAACCCTTTTGCACTGTTGGGGGGAATGTAAATTGGTACAGACACTACGAAAATCACTATGGAGATTTCTCAAAAAATTACAAACCTTTTTGTAACTACCATATGATCCAGCAATCCCACTCCTGCGGGTTTCACTGAAGACAATGAAAACAGTAACTCAAAAAGACGTCTGCACTCCCATGTTCATTACAGAATTATTTACAATAGCCGAGATATGGAAACAACCTAAGTGTCAATTAAATGACGAATGGATATAGAAAATGTGATACACACGCACACACACACAAACACAAGGATATATCATTCAGCCACACACACAAAAATTGTCTTGCCATTTTCAGTAACATGGATGCACCTTGAGTGTCTTCTGTAAGTGAAATAAATCATATAGAGAAATATGAATACTATATGATCTCCTTATACGTGGAATCTCAAAAAAAACCCCAAAACAAAAAACACTGAGCTCATAGATACAGCTTACAGATTGGAGGTTGCCAGAGGTGGCAGGGGTAGGGGTGGGTGAAAAGTGTGAAGAGGGTCAACAGGTACAAACCTCCAATTATATAATAAAGAAGTTATGGGGATGTGGAGATGTAGTGCACAGCTGGGTGATTGTAGTTAATAATACTGTATTGTATATTTACAAGTTGCTAAAAGAGTAGCTCTTAAAAGTTCTCTTCACAAGAAAAATAGATCTTAGAGTGATGTCAGCATCAGGGTGGAGTAAGTTGTTCCCTTAGACTCTTGCTCCTAAGATACAACCAAACAGACATTCAATAACAACAGAGGATACCCTCACAGCACAATAGGATGTCTGAGAGATCCATGTAGCCATATGTCTGAAGGTGGGGGTACTGGATCCCCAGGGAGCAGTGGAAGGAGGTGAGTGGATCTCTGTCCGTATGTCAGCAGCAGTGATCTAGGTGAGAGGTCCACATGCAGTGACCAGCACATGACTCTGGAATGAGGCAGGAGAGCAGGTGGGGCCTCTGCACAAACGCTTTTGCTTTTAGAGTTGCAGCATGGCCCATGGGGATGTCCCACACTGAACAGGCTTGGCCACCACGTGGACACCCCCACCAAACCCAGCAGCCCAAGTGTGCTGCCAGTGAGTGCAGAGCTGGCTTTCACATGCAAATGATGGTGCCCCTCCCATCCCTTCACACCTCACACACCAGCTGGGCCAGTTGGGCAGGGCAGCGGATGGCACGAGAGCCCCTGCACCTGCATGAATGACTCACCAAACAGTGACAGCTGGCAGGGGGACACAGACAGACCATCTCCACACAGCTTCCAAGAAACAGGCAAAACTTTCAGTGGATGTGGTGTATTCAGAAAACACAGCTTCTGCCCTCCCCAGTGATCACAGGTAGAATCTGTGACCGGGTACTACCGCTATGCACTGGTAAATGTCCACCTCATCCAACACCATGAAGCAATATATTAACACTCCAGATCGAATAGGAAATGACAAGTCTCCAGAAAGCAATCCTGAACTCA
>NW_025800424.1:0-21355 GCF_021613505.1 Equus quagga | reverse complement strand
AGATCAATGGACAGAGAAAATCAGGAAATTGCAGCTTTCTATCAAAACTGGTTAGCAAACACTCAATTATAACATTAAAGATAAAGGGAAGGAAAACATCACAAATAATGATAAACATTTCATTTTAATCACAAACTCATGACACAAAATGGAATAATTTGTAACAACAATAACTTAGGGAAGAGGAAAGGGATGGAAAGTACATAGGATTATGGCGATAGGCAGCAATCAGAAAATGGACTATCTCACCTACAAGATCTTGTATACAAGTCTCATGGTAACCACTGAACACAAAATCAGAACAGAGACACAAAGGATAAAGAGAAAATTCAGAAAACCATCCTAGGAAACCACCAAGCTGAAATGGCAATAAGAAATACATGGGAAGAGAAACAACTGAAACAAGTGAAATGAAGAACAACTGAAAACAAGAGAAAAAAGGGAGTATTAAGCCCTCGTATATCAAGAATCACTGTAAATGTAAACGGATTGAATTCTCCAATCCACAGACACAGAGTGGCTGGATGGATTAAAGAGCAAGACCCAACAATATGCTGCCTCCAGGAAACGCATCTCAGATCTAAAGATAAACACAGACTCTGTGTGAAGGGACGGAAGACAATACTCCAAGCAAATGGCAAGCTAAAGAAAGCAGATGTTGCCACGTTTATATCAGACAAGGCAGACTTCAAGATGAAAGGAGCAATGAGAGAAAAGGAGAGGCAGTATAATGATAAAAGGACATTCAACCAAGGGGACATAACACTTATGAATATACATGCACCTAACACAGGAATGCCAAAGTACATAAAACAACTATTAAGAGAACAAGAGGGATAAATTAATAGCAACACAATAAGAGTAAGGGACCTCAACATCCCAGTTACATCAATGGGTAGATCATCTAGATGGAAATTCAACAGGTAAATACTGAATTAAACAAAAAACTTGACTCAATGGACTAAATAGTTATATGTAGAACATTCCAACCAAAAACAACAGGATACACACTCTTTTCTAGAGGACAAGAAACATTCTCAAAGATAGACTGTATGTTGGGAAACAAGGCCAGTCTCAATAAATGTAAGAAGGTAGAACTCATAACAAGCCTCTTTTTCTTTTACCATAATGCTTTGAAATGAGAAATCAACTACAAGAAATATGCTAGGAAAGTCACAAGTATGTGCAGACTACACAAGATGCTAATGAACCACTATTAGGTCAATGAAGAAATCAAAGGACCAATCAAAAAGAATCGAGACAAATGAAAATGAAAATGAAAATACATCATACCAAGTCTTACGAGAAGCAGCAAAAGCAGTTCTAAGGCGGAAATTCATAGCAATACAGGCCCACCTTCACAAACAAGAAAAATCTCAAATAAGTAATCTTAAACTACACCTAACAGAACTAGAAAAAGACGTACAAACAACTTCGCAAATCAGCAGAAGGAGGGAAAAAATAAAAATTAACGTGGAATTAAATGAAATAGAAACCAAAACATGGTAGAAAGGATCAGTTAAACTAAGAGCTGGTTCTTTGAGAAGATAAACAAAATTGACAAGCCCTTACCAAGTCTCAAAAAGAAAAAAAGAGCAAAGGCTCAAATAGATAAAATTAGAGATGAATGAGGAGAAATTACAGTGGATAGCATACAAATAGAAAGCGTCAAAAGGGAATACTATGAAAACCTATCTGCCAACGAATTGGATACCATAGAAGAAATCCATAAACTCTTAGACTCATACAACCTCCCAAAACTGAATCAAGAAGAAATAGAGAATCAGAATGAACCAATCACAAGTAAACAGACTGAAACAGTAATCAAAAACCTCTGAAAAAACAAAAGTCCAGGACCAGAGGGCTCCTGTGTAGATTTCTGCAAAACATCCTAAGATTTAATACCTCTTCTTCTCAAACTATTCCAAAAAATTGAGGCAGACTGAACACGTCCTAACTCATTCTATGAGGACAACATCACCCTGATCCCAAAATCAGATAAGAATAACACAAAGAACAAAAATTACAGGCTAACATTGCTGATGAAAATAGACACAAAAATTCTCAACAAAATATTGGCCACCCAAATATAGCGATGCATTAAGAGGATCATACATCATGAATAAGTGGAATTTATACCAGAGATGTAGGGATGGCCCAACATCTGCAAATCAATCAGTGTGATACACCACATTAGCAAATTGAGGAATAAAAATCAGCTGATCATCTCAATAGACGGAGGGAGCACTTGCCAAGATCCAACATCCATTTTTGAGAAAAACTCTCAAGAAAATGGCGACAGAAGGAAAGTACCTCAACAAAATAAAGGCCACATACAAGCCACCCGTCAACTGATATCAACCTCAATGGGCAAAAACTGAAAGCCATCCCACTCAGAACAGGAAATAGAAAAGGGTGCCTGTCTCACCACTCTTATTCAACATAGTATTAGAGGTTTTGGCTAAAGCAATGAGTCAAGAAAAAGAAGTAGAAAGTATCCAAATTGGAAAGGAAGAAGTGAAACTCTCACTGTTTGCAGCCGACACAATTCTTCATATAGAAAACCCTGAAGAATCCATCAAAAAACTATTGGAAAAAAATTGAAAACTACAGTAAAGTTGAGGCGTTGAAAATCAACTTACAAAAATCATTTACATTTCTATACTCTAATAATGAACCAGCAGAAAGAGAACTCCAGAATACAATCCATTTTACAATGGCAAAAGAAAAGAATAAAATATCTAGGAATAAATTTAACGAAGAAGGTGAAAGACCCATACACTGAAAATTATAAGATTTTGGCTTTTATTATGACTCTCGTATTCCGTTATATATCACATCTTTGTCCATTTATCACTTGATGGGCACTTGGGTTACTTCCACGTCTTGGCTATTGTGAATAATGCTGCAATGAACATAGGAGTGATTAAGTCTCTCTGAGTTGTTGATTCCAAGCTTATTGGATAAATACCCTGTAGTAGGATAGTTGGGTCATATGGTATTTCTATTTTTAGCTTTTTGAGAAATCTGCTTGATGTTTTCTATAGTGGCTGCACCAGTTTGCACTCCCACCAGTAGCGTGAGAGGGTTCCCTTTACTCCACACCCTCTCCAACATTTCTTATTTTTTGTCCTGGTAATTATAGCCATTCTAACAGATTTAAAGTGGTATCTCATTGTAATTTGATTTGCATTTCCATAATGACCAGTGATGCTGAACATCTTTTCATGTGCCTGGTGGACACCTGTGTATCTTGTTTGGAAAAATGTCCCTTAATGTCCTCTGCCCATTTTGTGATTGAGTTGTTTGTGTTTTTTGTTTTTGAGTTCTATGAGTTCTTTTGGAGATTAACCCCTTGTCTGATATACCGTTTGGAAATATTTTCTCCCGGTTGGTGGTTTGTCTTTTCATTTTGCTCATGGTTTCCTTTGCCTTGCAGAAGTGTTTTAGTCTAATGTAGTCCCATTTGTTTATTTTTTCTTTTGTTTCCCATGCTTCAGTAGACATGCTATTCCAAAAGATGCTGCTAAGACTGATGTCAAAGAGCGTACTGTTTTACATTTTCTTCTAGGAGTGTTGTGGTTTCAGGGCTTACCTTCCAGTCTTTAATCCATTGTGAGTTAGTTTTTGTGTACAGCATAAGATAATGGCCAACTTGCATTCTTTTGCATGAGGCTGTCCAGTTTTCCCAACACCATTTATTGAAGAGTCTTTCCTTGCTCTCTTGTATGTTCTTTGCTCCTTTGTCAAAGATTAGCTGTGCTCAGAAGTGTGCTTTTATTTCTGAGCTTTGATTATGTTCCATTGAACTGCGTGTCTGTTTTTGTGCCAGTATCATGCCGTTTTGAATACTATGCTTTTGTAGTATATTTTGAAGTCAAGGTTCTGATACATCAAGCCTTGTTCTTTTTTTCTCAGGATTGCTTTGGCTCTTCTGGGTCATTTGTTGTTCCACTTGAATTTTAGAATTCTATCTTCTATTTCCCTGAACAATGTCATTGGGATTCTGACTGAGACTGCAGTGAGTCTGTAGATTGCTTTAGGCAGTACGGACATCTTAACTCTATTTATTCTTCCAATCCATGTGTAGGGATATCTTTCCATTTCTGTATGTCATCATCGACTTCTTTCCATAATGTCTTATAGTTTTCAGTGTATAGCTTTTTCATCTCCTTGGTTAAATTTATTCCTAGATATTTTATTCTTTTTCTTATTATTGGAAAAGGGATTGCATACTTGAGATCTCTTTCTCCTAGTTTGTTATTAGCGTATACAATGTAACTGATTTTTATAAGTTGATTTTGTACCCTGCCACATTGCTGTTGTTGATTATTTCTAATCATTTTCTGATAGACTCTTTAGGATTTTCTATTCAAAAAATTATGTCACCTGCAAACAATGACAGTTTCACTTCTTCCTTTCCAAGCTGGATACCGTTTATTTCTTTTTCTTGCCTAATCACTCTTGCCAAAACCTCCAGTCCTATGTTGAATAGGAGGGGTGAGAGTGGGCACCCTTGTCTTGTTCTTGTTCTCAGTGGGATGGCTTCAGTTTCCCCCTGAGTATGATGTTGGCCGTGGGTTTGTCATCTATGGCCTTTATTAAGTTTAGGTAATTTCCTTCTATACCCATTTTCTTGAGAGTTTTTATCATATATGGATATTGATTCTTCTCAAATGCTTTCTATGCACCTGTGGAGACGATCATGTGATTTTTTTGGCTCATGTTTTTATGTGGTGTATCACATTCATTGGTTTGCAGATGTTGAACCATTCTTGCATCACTGATATAACACTTACTTGATCATGGTGTATGATCCTTTTAATGTATTGCTGTATTTGGTTGGCCAATATTTTTTGAGGATTTTTCCATCTATGTTAATCAGCTATATTGGCTTGTAATTTTCTTTCCTTGTGTTGTCCTTGTTTGGCTTTGGCGTTAGAGTGATGTTAGCCTTGAAAACTGTGTTAGGAAATGTTCCATCTTCTTCAATATTTTGGAGTTGTTTGAGAGGGACAGGTACTAAATCTTCTTTGAATGTTTGGTAGAATTCTCCAGAGAAGCCATCTTGTCCTGGACTTTTATTTTGGGGGAGATTTTTGATTACTGTTTTGATCTGTTTACTTGTGATTGGTTTATTCAGATTCTCTATTTCTTCTTGGTTTGGTTTTGGGAGATTGTGAGTCTAAGAATTTATCCATTTCTTCTAGATCATCCACTTCTTGGCATATAGTTTTTCACAGTATTCTCTTATTATCCCTTGTATTTCTATGATATCTGTTGTGATTTCTCCTCTTTCATTTCTAATTTTATTTATTTGAGTCTTCTCTCTTTTTTTCTTAGTGAGTCAGGCTAAGGGTTTGTCAATTGTGTTCATCTTTCCAAAGAACTAGCTCTTAGTTTCGTTGACCCTTTCTGCTTTTTATTTTGGTTTCCATTTCATTTATTCCTGCTCTAATTTTTATTATTTCCCTCCTTCTGCTGACTTTGGGCTTTGTTTCTTTTTCTTTTCCTAGTTCTGTTAGGTGTTATTTAAGATCGCTTATCTGAAATTTTTCTCGTTTGTTAAGGTGGGCCAGAATTGCTTTGAATTTCGCTCTTAGGACCACTTTTGATGCATCCCATATGAGTTCCTGTGGTGTATTTTCATTTTCAATTGTCTACAGATATTTTTAGATTCATCCTTTAATTGCTTCAATGATCCATTTGTTGTCAGTAGCCTGTTGTTTATTCTCCAAATGTTTGCCACTTTCCCAGCTTTTTCCTTGTTTTTGATTTGCAATTTCATAGCATTATTGCTGGAAGGGATGCTTGATACAATTTCAATCTTCTTAAATTTATTGAGACTTTCCTTCTTTCCCAACATATGGTCTATCTTTGAGAATGTTCCATGTGCACTTGACAAGAATGTGATTTCTGCTGATTTGGGATGAAGGGTTCTATGCATATCTATTAAGTCTGTCTGGTCTAGTTTTTCATTTAATTCCTGTATTCCCTTGTTGACTTTTTGTCTGATTGATCTATCCATTGATGAAGGTGGGGTGTTAAGGTCTTCTACTCTTGCTGTGTTGGTGTTAATATCTCCTTTTAGTTCAACTAATACTTTATATTCTTTGTGTTCCTGGGGTAGATGCATGTGTATTTATAAGTGTTATGTCCTCTTGGTGGAGTGTCCCTTTTATCATTATATACTGCCCTTCTTTGTCTCTCATGGCCTTTTTTATCTTGAAGTCTACTTTGTCTTATAGAAGTATGGCAACACCTGCTTTCTTTTCCTTGCAATTATCTCAGAGTATCGTCTTCCATCTCTTCACTCTGAGCCTGTGTTTGCCTTTGGAGCTGATATCTGTTTCCTGGAGGCAGGATATTGTCAGGTCTTGTCTTTTAATCCTTCCCGCCACTCTGTGTCTTCTGATTGAGTAACTCAATCTATTTACTTTAGAGTGATTGTTGATATATGAGGGCTTGATGCTGCCTTTTTATCGCTTCTTCTCCAGTTGTTCTGTATTTCCTCTGTTTCTATTCCATGTACTTTGGACTACCAATTCAGTTTTGTGGCTCTCCATGATGGTTTTCTCAGTTTTCTCTTTCCTTCACATTTGTGTTTCTGTTCTGATTTTTGGTTTAATGATTACCATGAGGTTTGTATAAAGGATCTCATAGATGAGATAGTCCTCTTTCTGATAGCATCTTATTCCGTTAGTCTAAGCAGTTTCCACCTCCTTCCTCTTCCTAATCTAAGTTATTGTTGTCACAACTTATCCCATTTTGTAGTGTGAGTTTGTGGTTGAAATGAAGTGATTATATTTATTCCTGATGTTTTCCTTCCCCTTATCTTTAATGTTATAATTGTTTGCTAACCTGTTCTGATAGAGAGTTGCTGTTTTCTCATTTTGTCTGCATATTTATCTCCTTGCTCAAGGATTTGTATACCCTTTCTTTTCTTCAGGTATGAGGGCCTTCTTGATGCTATCTTGCAGGGTGGGTCTTGTGGCAATGAATTGCCTCAAGTTTCGTTTATCTTGGAAAGCTTTTATTTCTTCTTAATATCTGAAAGATAGTTTCCTTGAATAGGGTATCATTGCCGGAAAGTTTTGTCTTTCACAAGTTTGAATATATCATTCCATTTTCTCCTAGCCTGGAAGCTTTCTGCTGAAAAATCCACTGAAAGCCTGATACAGGTTTCTTTGTAGGTTATTTTCTGCATACTGTCCTTAATATTTTTTCTTTGTCATTGACTTTTACCAGTTTTCTACTGTATGCCTTGGAGAAGGTCTTTTTACATTGATTTAATTGGGAATTCTATTAGCTTCTTTTACTTGTAATTCCAGCTCTTTCCCCAGGTTTGGGAAGTTCCCAGTTATCATTTCTTTAAAGAAGCTCTCTGCTTCTTTTTCCCTCACTTCTCCCTGGGAATACACTAATCGTGCTGCTGTATTTCCTAATTTGTTGGATTTTTCTCAGAGAATTTCTTCATTTCTTTTTAGTCTTAGTTCTGCCTCCTCCTCCATCTGTATCATTTCGGCATTCTTATCCTCTAATTGCTAATTCTTTCCTCCATAATATCACCTCTGTTATTCAAGGACTCCAGATTTTCCTTTATCTCATCCACTGGGTTTTCCATCTCCAACATTTCTGATTGGTTTATCATTATAGTTTCAATCTCTTTGGGGGAGAATTGCCTCTGTTCACTAATTTTTTTACTGATTTTCTTGAACTGTCTTTCTGATTTCTCTTGTAACATGTTGAGTTTTTTATAATAGTTATTTTGAATTCTCTGTCATTTAGATTGGCAATTTCTGTGTCTGGGTCTTTGTCTTTTTCCTCCTGGTCTTGCATGTTAATATACTTCTTCACACTATTTGATGGGGTGGGTTTGTGCCTTTGCATAATGGTAGTATCTGGTCGAAAGTTACACCTTCTGCAACTGAGGAGGGGCAGGAGTTGTGTATTTTGAGTCTGCCATAATCCTTGTCAGCTGTGTCTCTCTGAGCCTGAGCCACTCCCTGGGATGGTGGTGCCACTGTGGGCTCTCCCACCAGACGAGAAAGAGATCACATGGGGATTCAGCACTGATGCTGCTGGATCTCACAGTCCACTGAGACCTGCTCCCCCTTCAGGGCTGCAGTGGTGCAATGGGCATTGTTGGCAGTCAGGAACATGTTTGTCCAGGCATTCAGATCAGCCACCAGCTCTTCTTAGATTCCACCAGCCATTGTGCTTGGTGGGCAGGGCCTCCCCATTAGGTCCAATCCTGGGCCACGCCTTTAGGACCATGGTGGCACTGTGGGATCCTCCACTGGACAAGAAGGCAATGATATGGGAGCTCAAGGCTGCCACCACCCGTACCCACAGTCATGCCCAGGTGCCTTCCCACCCTCAGGGCTGCAACGGTGCTGGGGGACATCAGCCAGGAGAGGGGTTGCACACATCCAGAGGGCTGCCAGGGGGCTGGGGAGTGCTCAGCCATCTCCACCATCTCCCCAGGGGTAGTCCACTCACCTTCAGACGTATAGCTGCATGGTCACTCAGGTATCCTGATGTGCCATGTGGGTGTCCTCTGCTGATCAATGAATGTCCATTTAGTTGCAGTTTGAGAAGGAGAGACAAGGGGAGCATCCCACTGTGCCATGCTTCTGGTGTCATTCTTGTTTTGCTTTTTTCAACCTAACAAACTCTTCTCAAGATATTTCTCTTCCAAGCACCTGGCAAGCACACTCATTCTTTCCCTTTTACAGCTGTGTAGCAGCTCCTCACAGACATGTCCCATCCCTTGTAGGTGGACATTTGGGTCATTTCAAATCTTCCTCTCATGAAAGATGCTACAAAGAATAACCTCATACTTACATCACTTGCACATGTAAAAGTCTATCTTTAAGAGGAATTCTCAGAAATGAAGTTATTGAGCCAAAATGTATACATATTTCTAACTTTAATGGATATTGCAAAATGGTGCTCCTTAGGGTCTGACCTGGTTTACGCTCCCACCAACAATGTGCGAGACTCTGCAATAGAGAGGGTCTGGTTTTCATAGATGAGTGGAGTAAGAACTGTGAGGTGAAAATAACACTCCCGGACAAGTGTCAATGGAGAGGATGGATGAGCTGAGCTTAGATGCCGAGCTGCTGCAGAAAGGAGAAAGATGAATGGAGAGGAGGCCTGAGACCGTAGAGGTGGAAGGTGAAGCCATCTTACCTTGTGGAGCAAAGTGGGAAGCATCAGAGCAGATATGTTAGCACAGGGTTTTCCAGTCCAAATCACCTGCTGAGTGGGGACCCTTTTTAGATTCTGTCTGGATCCAAGAATCCCAGGGTGAGGGAGTGGAGGAGTGGCTGGGAGGGAGAGGCTGAGCTGCTGCTGCCGGAGTGAGAAGGTGGAAGAAGGAAGGGTGTCCAGCACCAGGAGGACAGGAAGGCTTTGGGAAGACCAGTCTGCATCCCTGGGGCCTCGCACATTACTTGGGGCATTGGAGGTTCTCGGAAAATGTCTGAAACACAAACCCAGCAAAGGAGACACGACACCATGAAATTCCTCCCCCAGAAACCTAAGAAGTCCACCTGTTTGTCCCAGGACCAGATATGACTGGAAGAGTATGTGGGTGGGAGTGGGACCGACTCAACCGTGGTCTTAAGCACGGCCTCAGTCAAATCAGATCCACTCTCTCATCTTATCCCGGTTTTTGCCTTTTAAAAATTCATCTCCAATTCATCAGTCAGTCAACAAATATTTATTGTGTGTCTGCTGTGTGCCAGGACCTGCTCTGTTCCTGCAGCCAAAAGAGTTCAAGGGTCACAGTCCCTGTTCTGGTGGGTCTGAAACACGTGCTCCCATGAAAGCATGATTACTGATGTGCCAAGTGCCATGAAGGAAAGGAGGGCTGGGCTCAGTGAGAGGGTGGGCCAGGGAGGCCTCACAAGGAGGTGACATTTAAGCTGAGATCTGCAGGATGCTAGGCCTTAACGGGTCAAGAAAATGGGAACAGCAACCCGAAGGAAACCGTGTGGGCAGATGTCTGGGGGTGGAGAAGTTTGGGTGTTGGAGGAGGTGGAAGAAGGCCAGTGTGGTGGGAGCTCAGGGTAAGAGTGATCAAGGTGAGGCAGAGAAGCTAAGTTGGGACCAGAGGATGCAGTGGTGGGCAGCCACACCACCAAGGTTGATTGTCTTATTCCAAGTGCCATGGGAAGGTATTAGTTAAAGGATTTAAGCAAGGGAAGGATGTGATCAAATTTATGTTTCAAACAGATTGTTCAGCTGGGGAAAATGGGCCAAACGGGACGTGAGTGACACTTGGAGACCTGGCGCATGCAGCTGTGGACCTGACCCCACCCCTTCTAGACTCCTGACATCTTCTATGGTGTGAGTGATAAATGATAAATTGGGGGATGATGTCACAAGCGTTTCCAAAGCCATCTTGTTCTGGGTACCCCAAAGTCACTCCCTCTCAGCAGGGGCGCCCAGCTGCAGCCCTCAGGCCAGTGTCTCCAGAGGGCAGTCTGGGATCCAGCTGTCAGCAGAGGCAGGAGCTATGGGAATTGTCCCACTGAGCGTGGGTGTCGAGGAGTGCAGGACTGTGATAGGTTTACTAGCAAGTGAGGAACTATGATCCAGGTAAGCCGAGTTACAGTGAACCAGATCACTTTGCAGCAGGACTTCTCAGAGCTTTGCTTGGAAATGAGCCTTGTGAACCTTGAAGAAGGACCTAGAATGCAGCATGCTCCATGCTTATTTGAAATTCTATTTTCCATTGAACATTTTTCTACCAAACTCAGTCTGAGAAACGCTGCTCTAAATAGTTCTTGTTTGCTAATGGGCATGCTCAGTTCCTTCCTCACATCTCACAATGTGCAGGAACTGGAAAACCAGCCTCTTTAATCACTGATGGGGTAACAGCTCAGTTCAGTGTCTTGCATCCCGACTGCTGAGAGGGTCTCCGGTGTTAGTCTGCATCAACCCGTTAACCAGAGACCAGCCTGGTAGATTTTGGGGTGTTAGCTTCTGTCACTTCTCTGGCACATGTCTTCCAGAAAATTCTGCTTGCCTGGCCTACTTAGGAATGTCACCATCAGTGGCCATGTCCCCTGATCTCTTTCCTTTTCTCATTATCTCTTATCGGCTTTGTGAGTAATAACAATTTGCCTCCCTCAACCAAGAACTCAAGGGCTCTATTCTATGAGGAGGCAACGGGCCTGGCATTTCTGGTCCCCACGTCTTAATATCACGCTCACAGTCAGACCTGCTGTTGCCCTTATGTCTTCCTGGCTGTATTATGAAGTGTGTGCTGCCACTGTCTCCGTGTTTGGTGCTGTCCAAGTAGTCATTTCTGCCCCCAGGTCCTGGTGTTCTGACTCTGGTGATGTGAAGGAGAAACATCAACAAAGAGAAGCAACTTCAACAAACATGTTTCAGAAGATTGTGCTTTTATGCTATGCTACTGGAATGAGAGGGAACAGGGCCAAGATTCCACCTCCACGATCCCACAGGAAGAACAATCAGGAGAATTATGCACATCTAGGAGAGGGGAGAACTGAGGCCACATCTTCCAGTAAAGTGGCCGGATAGACTCAGGCTTAGGCCACAGGAGCCAGGCCGATCTGGTTGTTGGCTCTGTCGAAGACGGTAAAGTACTGGCGGATGAAGACGTCACCCAGGATCCAGAGCTCTCCGCTGCTGGTGTCCAGGTCCATGCCTTCAAAGCCACTGATGCAGCTGTCATCCTCCTGCAGAAAAGGAGGATAAAACCAGAGATAGGAAACAGACTAAGTGGTGACAGGTGCTTGGGGATCAGCATCAAGGACCATAGTCCACTACAAGGCACGTGCACGGAGGAGCTTCCTGCCTCGTGTGTGGGGACTCGGCTCTTCTTAGCCTGGGGTCCACGTGTATGAACTGTTCACTACACTTGGTTCCAGGGATGACTAGACATATTCCAGTATCTCTGGCAGATGCACAAACCCTGAAGCCCACATTGGAGCTAGAGGGTTTAGGGGATCTCAGTTGTTGGGAGGATTTTGGGAGCCCTGGTGATACAGCCTTTTCTGATTATTCTAATCCCTTCCAGAGGTGAGCTATCAGTTCTTTTCATTCACTCGGTCACTGGTCCACAACCTCGGCTGCACATTAGAAGCTCTTAGGAAGCTTTGCATCCCACCCCACCAGCCAGGCCTCATCCCCTACTAATTTATCAACATCCCTCAGGCTGTGGCTGGGCATCAGTCCTTCTTGTTGACTAACATGGACCCACTGGGCAAAACGAATATTCCACCTGCGTTATCATAGGAAGAAGAAGTTGGCCTGTGGCTCATTTGGAAAAGATGTGTCACTTGGTAGAGATAGTGGGGGTGTCATAAGCCATGACCCCATGGAAGTTATGATCGCCATTTGCCCAACCCTTTGTAGCGTTGATGTGGTCAATATCACTTGACTACCCTAACCACATTCTGAGTGTGGGGAAAGCCGTAGATCAGATGAGGAAACTGTGGCTGAGAGAGGTTGCAAGTGACTCAGAATCAATGGGCTAGTAATTGAGATCCAGAGTGTGGACTCAGGGGTCCAACTAGAAATCCTCTTTCCATGCCATCACTGTTTGCCTGCCTTTTCCCCTTTGAATGCTCTTTCCAAATTCTCATTCACGCATTGATTTTGAACGTATTCTTCTTCTGGGATGGCTGTCCAGAGCAGATGTCAGTTTCAGCTCGTAGAACTGCACTTTCCCTAGTGCCAATGGGGAGTATGTGGCCACATTCTATGGAGGTGCGTGTAGGTGGGAGACACGGAGCCCACTTACCTCTAGGATGTAGGCACTGGGACTCAGAGGGAACTCAACACCATTGATGGTGAAGACGATGTCAGGCAGGCTGTAGATGGATGAGCAGCTGATCACCGCCTGGAAAGAGCAAGGGTTGGAAGGGATTGCCTTCCTTCTGCATGGCGGTCCCACCGCCTTGGTCTACAATGGGGCAGTGAAGTCCTGCCTACCTCGCCAGAGGAGTCCTCACTGGCTCCGATGTAGCTCTGGATGTTGTCAATGCCAGAAGTTGGGCCAGCCAGCAGAGAGGTGCCGGTGTCAACAATGGCCTGGCAGCCCCCGCTGCAAGCGATGGACTCTCCATTCATGGTGATGCTGAAAGCGAGATGCGAGTAAGGGTCTTTCAGCTGAACCCCCCGGGAGTCATTTCTCCAGGGAGGAACCAAGTCACCCCAGAGGGTCCTTCCCGCCCAACCATTGGCCAATACATGAAATGTCAGCTTCTCTCCTTCACGCCCTCATTCATTCATGCATTCATTTACTCAACAAATCTTTACTGATGCCTACTCTGTGCTAGGCCTGGGAGATGAAATGCCAAACGAGGCAGCCTCACAGTTTTTGGCTGCAGGGAGCTCACAGTCTAGCTAGAAAGATAAGTTAGACCAAGGAAGAGCCGCATGAGCGGGGCACAGGACAGAGGAACAGAAACACAAGCCAGGGTGAGGAGCAACCTAGGAGGGCTTCTCAGGGAATCAGACAGCCCGAGGTGGCCAAGGAGGTGAAGAGCTGGAGGAGGACGTCCCAGGCAGAGGGGAAGGCATGCAAGGAAGGATGAGACAAGAGGAGCAGGGGCAGGAGTGACAGGAACTGAGGAAGTTTTAGCACGGCTGGGGCAGACGTGAGTGGACCCAGTGTCCCAGTTTGCCCAGGACTCTCCTAGTTTTAGAACTGAAAGTCTTGAGTCCCAGGAAACTACTGACACCTGGGCAAACCTGGAGTAAGCCTAGCAGGTCAGTCAGGGGGGGAACAGTGGGGGAACGAGGCTGCACGCATGAGGGGCGGGCCCATAAGTGGAATGGGGATGGAATGGGTTCAAACAAGTTCTCAGGCATTTTGCCCTGTCCCTAGACTGAAACTGACATTTTTCCCAGAATGGGAGGAGAACGTTCCAGGTCACAGGTCCCCTAAATGCCAAGATGTGTGGACTAGTGGGTCCTCCAGCTCTCCCCAGGGACGCTGATGTCCTGTCTCTGTGAGCAGAAGGAAAGTGGCTGCTCATCCTTGCAGAGCATCTGGGGTCCCAGACAGCTCTGCTTCTCAAGTCAGATGATTTTCTTAGATTTCTCTGCCTTGGACAACTTCCACCCTCTACCCCTGGTGCACATTTTCCTATGCTGGCTGTTCCAGGGAGATTCTGAAAGCTCAGTTAACTATTACTCCATAGAGAAATGAGATCTGAGGTCTATCAGGCTAGTGCCCATCCACGGCGATGTGATCTCACCTGTCCACGGTGATCTGCCAGTAAGCCTCTTCAGAAACAGGCACCCAGTTCAGGCTTCCAGAATAGTAAGAGGAATCGATGCCACCGAACATCACCACGCTGCCACTCTCGTCATCGCTGTTGAAAGTGGGGAGAAAAGAAAGGAATTCATTCTTTCATCTGAACATCTGCTGTGTGCATCCTAAGAGTTACCCTTGATTGGGCTCTTGCCTGTGGCAGGAGCCATGCTGAGTGTGACGGACAGGGTTCCTTTAATCCTCACACCAAGGCACATATAGTGGTGACATTTATTATTCTGTCCCCTTTACAGGGAGGAAGCTCAGGCTCAGAGAAATGGGATGACTTGCTCAAGGTCCCACAGTCAGGGGGTGCCAGAACCAAGATTAGAACCCAGGACTTTCTGGTGCCAGAGCGTGTGGTTTCTACCACCTCCTCACTCTCGTTTCCCTGGGGACCTCAAGAGAGATGAATGCGTGACAGTGTTTGGTCTTAAGGACTTGATAGCATAGATGCCTGGTTCTCAGCCAGGGGCACTTTTGCCCCCAGGGGACATTTGCCAATATCTGGGGATATTTTTGATTTTCATGATAAAGTTGGGGTCAGAAGTGCCACTGCTGTCTAGTACGTAGAGTCCAGGCAGGCTGCTAAAGATCCCACAATGCACAGGACAGCCCCGAACAACAAGGAATCATGTCCAAAATGTCCATAGCGCTGAGACTGAGACACCCTGATCTCATTGGGGAGATCAGATGGCCCCCAAGAAGTATCTAAGTTCGCGTAAAGGCGGAGGATGTCTAGGAGACGACGTGACTGTTAAGGGGCCAACAGGATAATAGGGCCCTCCTGTTGTAAATTACTCCTGTTGTAAGTTTCCTACTTGTTACCACAATATTCATTATCTGAATCTCTGCAGCTTCAGGTTTTATAGGGAAGCAAATATTTGTGATAATAAGAAATTAATCATCAAGGACAGGTCACAGATATGACAGTCCCCACTCACCTCACCCCACATCAACTTTCCTGTGAACATCTGACGGTAAGTACAACATGACACAAGGAGTTTACGGTAGAAGACGGAACAACTAAAGAAACATATCAACAACGACAATGGCTTCAAAAGAGAAGGATGAGAGCGTCAGAGGAAAGCTGAGAGTCTCGGGAAACAGACGACACCCTCAGCTATTCCTGTATAACCTCGACTCAACCAAAACCAAACTGGTTTATTCTTTATTCATTCTTAGGATTCACTCATTGTCACAACTGGAACCTAGATCTTGTTAACAAATGACCTAAACTTGCTTTAGTCACTTGGATGTTCCATTGTTTAAGATATAAATCCCCATCAAATATTCTTTTCATTGCTTTGGAATTTTGGCCCCTCTCTTTAGTGTACTCATTTTAAATCGTGGTCTTTTCAGGCCAGCGATGAGGGGACTGCGGCGGGAGGGAAAATGGCTGACATTTGACTTGTGTAAGTCAGGATGACAAAGACTCAGCTGGTAAATGAGATGAATGAAGACGGTTCATCAGAGAGAGATTTGGCCCCATTCTCTCCAAAGGTACAGTTCTCAAGCCTTAGGATTTGACCTTCCAAATCCCATGCTGGCTGAGACCCTCTTTTCCCACCCAGTGCCCTCTTCTGGGCCAGGTGACCGTGACCTCACTGCTGGACTTACGAGCTCAGGTAGACGGAGAAGAGGTCTTGGGAAACCAGACCCTGGTCCCATATGTTGTCAAAGACGGGAGTGGCCCCGGAGGCAGAGATGCTGGGGTAGGCAAGACCCAGGATGCCGTCAAAGGGAGCATAATACAGGAAGGAGCTGGGCTCCGACTCGCTCAGGCCAAAGATCTGGTTGGTGTCCTCGATGCCTCCAACCTGAGTGGGGGGAACCAAGATGTTCACAACCAGCTTGTGTTGACTGAGCACTGCAGGGTGCCAGCCCTCGTTCATCTCATGTAGGATTTGGCTTCCGGGGCATCAGGCTGGTAGGAGGGGAGGGGGATGGTCTCTGGGAATGTTTGTTATTCTGCTGGAAGTAACCTTTGCAGCTGATCTCCAGATGGACACAGTCTGCAACTTGGTGTGAGAATTTGCTGCAGAACAGATGGGGTCTGTGAGTTGCTGTGTGTTCCAGATGTTCGGATGCAAATCAGACCCCAGGCAAATCACAGCCCTTGCCCCCTGCCCCACCCTGGAAGGGGAGGTGCTTTTGAAGCTTCCGTGACTAGAGGGGGTGCTGAAGGTGGGGGGAGGAGAAAGAGGAGGAGGTGCTAAAGGAGAATGGAGCCTTTTCCTATCTTCTCTCCCACAATCCGTAGCACTCAGCTTGGATGGGCTGAGGTTGGCTTATGGCTCCAGGCATCCCACCCCCTTACCCACTACTGTCCCACCTAGAAATGTCTGTGACGTCTTTGCCACTTCTGCATCCCCCTCCTCAAATCAGGTTACTGTAGCGATACTGAAGCCCGTATTGCTTGAATGAGCTGATTATGGGGGTGCACTGTGGCCTCCACGGTCCCCCAAAGCTGGTCCTTGGACTGGGCAGGATGAGTCATTGGGGCAGCAGGTGCTCACCCTGACAGTATCGTATCCGAGGACGCCTGTCATGCTGCCGGTGCCGTAGGTGATGGAGACCGACTCACTAGTGGCCTCGTAGGTAGAGGAATCCTCAGGGTTGAAGCGGTTGTGGTCGGCTGGGAGTACAAGAAGTGACATCATCAACCTCAAAACCTAAGCAAGAATCGGGGCCAGTGATGTCTTTCTGGGGGGGCTGCCTTGGTTTGGGGTGGGGCTTTGGAGGACAAAGGTGCCCTTTCCCCAGATGTTGGAGCCCAAACATCTCCAGGTTCCATTCCTGCCTGGTTGGACTAAGTGGGACCATCTGCCTGGTGGAAGGTCCCCAGCCAACTCCGCGGTCCTCCCAAGGACCCCAGGCAAACACTGAGCAGAGCAGGTCCACGGCTGCCCATGGCAGGAGCCCCTTCACAGTGCACTGTGAACAGTCCATGACACAGCTAAAATGTCACGGTCACAGTGTTACAATGCTTCGGTTCAAGTTATGAAGGGGAGGATTCCAGGGGCTCCTCCTCTGAATCAAAAGTCAGGTTAACATGCTGGAAGAGGAAGGAACTTGAAACACTGTCCGTGAATCCCAATGACAAACTCTCTTTTGTTAGTGAACAGATGGTTTTTTTTTTTTAAAGTGAGTTCATGATTCAGCTGTCATGCTTTTGAGTCACTTTTTCCTAACCTCCCTCTCACTTTGGTCCCCCCTTACTCCCCTGAGCTGTGCTTGTTCAGGAGAGCTGCTCTCTGCCATTGGACTGAATCCCTTGGGGGCAGGGACCATGTGTGATTCACCCTCTGTTCCCAGGGCACCTGAGTCCTTGCTGGGAATATAGGTGCTCGGGAAATGCCTGATAGAGAATTCCAGAGGGACTCCAACAGGCTGGAAATTGCAATTATTTGAAGCCCCTGAGTGTTCAGGGCTCCCAGGTCAGTGGGTGCTGGGGTCCCGGGCAGGGCCAGGCACTCACAGCAGGCGAGACTGGAGCAGTAGACCGAGGGCACCCACAGGTTGGAGGAGCCGGTGTCAAAGATGACAGTGAACTCCTGAGCGGGAGTTCCGATGCTGATGGTGCCGAAGTACTCCTCCTGTGGGGCGGGGACAGCACAGGTCACTCCCCATCCTGGGACCCCCGCCAGGGAGCAGGGCCTTGTGGGGCTTCTCCTCAGCTCCCCACCCTCACTGCTCTCCTTGCCTTTCTCTCCCTGTCCAATGCAGCCATCCTTCAAGGCCCCGCCTGACCTCCCCTCCTCCTTGATGTCTTCCCTGATTCCATCCCTGTTTCCCTCTGACTGTCTCTTCAAAGCACAATCAACACCTAATAAGAATCTGCTGTCCCCTCTTCAGCTCTCCTCCTGAATGTCTTAGTCATCCCATCCTAGAGGACACACCATCTCAGAGGACAGTAGGTAACCTTATAGCACCCAGCAGAGTAAATGCTCAAAGGTGCATTCAGTAAATGGTTGGTCAGGAGATAAAGAAGTCCTCTAAAGCTGGAAACCCCTGGAGATGTCTTGTTCCTAAATCGAGGTGTGTACAGCGTGTTTTGAGGAAGGGCGTGGTCAGGATTTTTATTCTTAGCAGCAGCCCTGTTTCCCTTGCTGGAAGTTCTAGCCACACTGGTCTGGCTCTTCTTTGTTGATGACAAGCTCATTCCCATCCCAGGGACTTGCCCGTGCTATTCCTGTGCTAAGAAAATGTTTCTTCTGGATCTTTCCTTGGTCTGCTCCTTCTGCTCAATCATTCAGAGCTCTAGTCACACATCACCTGCACCAAGAGGCCCTCCCTGACAACTTCATCTAAGTTTGCCCTTCCCCCATTCTTCTTCTTCCCATTACTCTAATTAATTAGCTTTTCTTTTCATCAAATGTCATTATGTGACGTTATCTTGCATACTATTTATTTGTCACCTATTTGCCTTCTCCTCTGGAGTAAAACTCCAGCAACTTTGTTTCTTCATCACTGTTTTCTCAGCTCCATGCACAGAGCCTCTGCCACATAGTAGATGCTTCATAAATATTTGTTAACTGAATAAATGGGCTGACTTTACCAAGCTCTTACCAAGACCCAGGTGCTGTGCTAAGCCTCCAAAGAAACATTATCGTGTCAATTACTTGCAACAACCCTCTAGTGGTACATATTCATGGCTGTTTCACTGATGAAGAAACTGAGGCTTGATCAGAGAATTTAAATGACTTGTCCAATGTCGCATGGCTCAGAACCATTTAGCTCAGATTTGCACCAGGTCTGGCAGATTTCACAGGCTGAGGTCATAACCACAGGCAACATTCCTTCCTATCGTTGGCCCTGTGCCCTCACACAGGAGAGACACAATATCTACAGAAGGGCAGGCCATTGCCATTGCTCTCTAAATAGAACAATGAGAGATCATCCTGAAACTCCACACTGATCACGGCAACCCTTCTGGTTAAGAAGATTCAGTGGCCATGAGGACACATGCCCTCATCAGAGATTCTGGTCTGGCTCTAGCCACCAACCCCACAGTCCTCACTCTGCTCCTCCCTCCCTCTCTGCTCTCCATGAACACTAGCTCCTTTCCTCAAATGCACTCTGCTCTCTGCTGTCCCAGGGTCAGGCACAAGCCATCCCGCTCTTGGGGACAATCTCTTGCCCTCTCTGACCTCCACTTCTCCTTCATTGACCAGGGGAGGTGTCCTTGCCTGCTACCTGCCAGCCTCTCACATTGTCACCTATACTGCATAGCCCTTGGTCTGTTTGTACTTTTCACTGATGGTTAGGCTCAATGATGATTGTCTCTCCCTACTAGACTGTGAGCCTCATGAGGGCAGGGGCTGTGCCTGGTTTTCTATCCTGCTGCTTCCCCCAGGTCCAGTACAATCCTGGGCACATAAGGTGGTGCTCTGCATACATAAACACCGAATGAATGAATGAATGAATGAACAAAAGAATGAGAGCAACATCTCTGATGTGACTTTTCCTGTGCCTCTGAGATCCAAGGATCAGACACCTGGGTCACTGCCTCAGGGCTTAGAGCACTGCTCCACCTTCCAAGACCCCTGGGAACCCCTCTTTCCTCCAGGCCAAGTCCTCAGTGCCAGGCCCCACCGCCCTGCATGGCCCTGCACTCACATCCATGTAGTTCTCCAGGCCCTCTGTGGCTGCCAAGGTGGCGGCCTCCTTGGGGAAGTACTTGCTGGCTGGGTTGCGGGGATGCTGCTTGAGGAAGTCCGCCAGCAGGCCATTCTCGCGCAGGTTCTGCCTCAAGGACTTCTTTTTGACAAGCGGAACCCTGTGGCAGAGCATTTGCAAACGGGATGGTTGGAGGAGAAATTGTAATTGGGGGAAGGAGTCTGCTCAGGGGTGCTGTGGAAGGCAGGGAAGGTCAAGGAGGCTGATTCCAGAGAGGCAGAAGGAAGGAAGTCAAGAGAGGAGATGCTCCCATTTTTTCTCCACAAATGAAGAGAGGTTCAGTGGTTCCCCAAAGTCGCCTGGCCCAGTGATGGAGCTGGGTACGAAACGCAGGCTGGACTTGAGGGCCAGGTCTGTTTCCCCAGAAGGACAGAGAGAAACAAGAAAAGAGACTCAACACAGTGGAAGAGAGTGAGGAGTTGTATGAAGGAAGAAAGGAAGAAGAAAACTTGGGGAGGAAAGGAAGACAGGGTGACAGGCAGTGAAGGGAAGCAGCCCCTTGGAAGCTGTTCTTCGTGCCACCTGTCCCCCAGACTCACTTGTAGATAAGGCACTCAGAGAGTGCCACCAAGCTGAGCAGCAGCAGCCACTTCATGGTTCTTCCTGGGTCCCAAGTCTCCAGAGGGGAAGAAGGGTGGAAGGCGTACAGCAGAGGCAGGAGCTGCTCCTTATATACAGCGCAAGTCCTGGGGAACCTGCCTTATCAGCCTCCAAACGTCACCCATTCTCCTAGCCCCAAACACAAAGCTTCCTGATACGATTGTCCCTGCCCCTGTGCCATGTTCTGAGAAGTTTCCATTTGGGCAGTTTTCCATTCTAACCACATCCCACGATTAGGATGAACTTGCATAGCGTGAGCCATGGAGTGGTGGCTTGTTTCTCAAATAAGGAAAAGGGCCTGCATGGAAACTTGACAAGCAGAATATCTTGACAAAATTGTTGTAATGTGCACTTAACATTGAACAGATGTCAAAGGAGTTCAATGTACCCCGATTTCTCCCACTGGGACAGATGGCTGGGATTCTTGGAGAACCAACCCCACTTAGCGATGGGCCATGTTCCTGAAGCTGCTAACACGGACCACATTTGTAGGTCAGTGGTTAGGGATCAGGACACATTTCCCCACAGAAATATCATTTTGTGGGTTGTTGGTTGTCTAACTAGCCTACGGGCCTTATTATGCTCTTGCATAATATATTGTGCTCATGGCAATGGAGCCGAGACTCAGGATAGTGATGTGTGCAGTACAGAGGAAGAGGAGGGAGTGAAGCAAGTGGAAGAATGATGCCTTCCTTTCTTGGAGGAAGCACACTTGAAAGAGGCCAGATTTGTCTTTGGAATCTGTGCCCCTCACTTTTGCACCCCTTCTCT